>NC_056741.1:809558651-809636151 GCF_019279795.1 Protopterus annectens | reverse complement strand
GACTGTTTACATTGTGAGAAGACTGCTGAAGACTGGACAGCACACTAGTTCTACTACGAAATGTGTCCAGATGCCTGTACTGAACATCAATCACCAGCTAATGCTTGCCATAATTTAGAAACACCCATACCTGAAGTATAATATCATGCATGCCCTGATAACAAGGACACAAGGAACGCAAGGTAGTGTGTTTCTAAAGTTTATTACTTTCTACAAAGATAGCAGGATTAAATCTAGTGTCTAAGTATTGACCAGGCAATTCTTTTACTTGGCATTTCCATACTATGAAAGGCAAAGAAACAGAAAAGGCAACTATAGACAGTGATGCATTTTTTTAAGAATGAAGTTTCATGAAAACAGTTACAGTTTGTTTAGTGCTAGAAATTCTGTTCATAATTTTTACACCCCAGATTAAATTATATTACTACTCAATAACAATTATTTTAGATTGCATCAGCAACAGTTCACTTAACAACAGTACATTGTCAGAATACATCAGCAAGGACAGGAGCTATAACTTTTCTTATTTGGAGTAACCTGTTTAATAACAACAGAATTATCCATTGTTGACATAAACACGTCTTTTTCAAGTAGCAAGGATATTTCAGGTTATGTCAGCTGAACTCATGCAGATAACTCTTTTAATATCAGTTGATTGTAATCAGACACAATTTACATCAGCACCATCCTTGATTACAGCCACAGTACTGCAGTTTGTACATTTTTTATTTTGTTCTCACATACTGCAGCTTTTCTTTCTGCTGACAATTAAACTGTTGAAACTATTATCTGCTCCCAGAGTATAATGCTGTTGTGATACAAGTTTGTCAGTCTATTGCAGGACTGTACCACTAGCCTTACAGTTTATCCTGCAGTAACCCAGTTACTCTGAAAGCTCCACACTGTAGTTTAAAAGAATATTCCAGCAAACATCACTGTCTCCCCAATTAGGACACTGCCATCAAATAACAGGACACCAATATGTTACTGATGGGCTTACTCGTTCTCCCATGCCTTGTCCTTGGAAAGTTTATTGTTAAGGAGACCCAGCTACAAGAACAGCACCACAGTGTGGGAACAAAAATGTAATCTCTTAATAATACCAGTGAGCCTGTTTTTTCATAAAGCAATTTATGAATCAGTGAGTTCCTGAAGAAAACTGCTCTTACCTTCAATTGCAGATCTACGGTTTTAACAAGTGAACTCCCTGCATGCAGGTGAAAAAAGGAGTTGGCTGCTCTGCTAATCCTTTAATTTCCAAGGACACTGCCTCTCTCCTCATCGCAGCTCTGCTTCTAAAGTGTTCAGTGTTTGCCTTCTCTTTTATTACTGTCTGTGATCTAGTGGATTGAGGGGAGGAGGAGGGGGACACACCTCCTCTTCTGTGATTGATTGGAAAATCAGCTGATGAGAAAGCTTGTGGCTGAAGCAGCTGTACCAATCAGGAGAAGAACCATAGGCAGGCTTTACTAGCAAGCAAGGTGATGTCATTGTAAGCAGTGACTGACACAGGTTTAACAAGGATAAATCGATCAGTACTTAGTCAGCAGTGACATCATGTTGACATGACTAGAGATTTTCCTAACAATGTAGTGTTATCAACAAGATTGTGTTAGCCACTTTTTACTGGGATATTTGCTGTTACCCACTCCTGGCAACCTATTATATTTTATATGCACTGTTGTACTATTTATAAAGAGTGAACTCTTTTAAATGAGGAATTGTGAAGTAAATGTAATCAATCCTACTGACAAACAAAAAGGTTGAAAGGTGCACATAATATAGTATCACAACATCATATCATAAATCACATTAAATAATGTCAAAAAGGTGACAATTCTGAATGTTTTCATTTTTTAAGAGATAATGCCTCCCGTGAAGAATGTAAAAAATGCTTTTGAAATTTTACTCATGGTTTAAATGAAAAGATCTTCCCTGTATGAACAATAAAGAATACTCCATAGCCTTGGGTTAAGTGGAACCAGAATGTGATTTGTGTTCCTTTATTCTGCTGTGCAATATACAAATGCAATGCTGAAAAAGTCAATGATATATTATTATGTATTAATAACCATTAAATATCCGAGCACCTAGAGGCTTGGACTAATGCTTCAGTTTTAAAAGCATCCCTTCATGACCTGCAGTTTGGTATAGCTCTCTTGTGGCTGGGCAGATGGGTAGAGAAATTGATTCTGCTGATGGCATACTGCTGCTTTGAAGTGGAACAATGGTGAGCTGCCAAAGTGCCTCCCTCAGATACAACACTGATCTTACTGCAGTCATAAGCAGACTGGGTACCAGTATATGTTACTGTTCCCTGCCTTTTTGGAACATCTGTTAAAGTGTTGTGGACTTCACAGAATGGCCAATTCGCTATGTCTGAGGGCACTTCCACTCTGTGTGGGGCGGTACATTAATGGTCTGGGTCTAGGAAAATAATGTGAATGCTGAGTTCACAATAATTCTGAAAATAATGTGTAGTACAGAATAAATCATCAAGACATGCTTGCCTTTCCTTGGAAATCATATGGTAGTATGAAAATGCTCTTTTGTATGCCAGCTAAAATGTGTCTTGTGCATAAGTTCTTGGACATTTACAACCCCAAACCATACATAACAACTTGAACCTCCTGTTATAATTAACAGAATTGTCCCAAGGCCCTGTATATGCAAAAAGTAAATTGTATATTGTAAATCAGGAGTGAACTGCATTTCTGTGTTATTAACTCTTTACGTATTCAGTTTACAGCCAGATTTCTCCACCTGACGCATATTTGCATTCATTGACTTTTATCCATTTAACTTTATCCTACCACAGAAATGGTATGTCAGCAGTTTAAACATACAGAATGTTAAAGTAACAGTAATCAGAATTTAAAATGCACAACATTTTCATAGATGCTTGAGCCTTTCCTAAATCAAATTAAGACCTCCCATGGAGGCTGGCTTCATCATTTCCGAAATGCTGTTCTAGTGCAAACAGCATTGTTGCCAAATTTTTTCTGTGGGGAAATAATATTAACACATATTCTGTAATAGTAACTTCATGGGTTTATAAGGAATACTGCACATATTTGCCAAGTAAAGAATGTGTTCTGGAAAGTATAATTCACTAGTTCTGAATGGGTGCATAGTATAAAACATTTTAAAAAGTTTGTGTTTTCATTACCTGAATCCAGAATACCTGCATCTGTGTCTCTTAACTTTTCGCATTTATTGAGATGGTGTCATTTGCTTTTCCTGAAGGTAATTTGTCATTTATTTTATTTGCTACCTGTATAGGTTCAGAATTACACGAGTCCCCTATTTTAAGGTGCTCTCAAAGTGTACAGATTTGAATGGATATTATTTTGTGGTCAGATGTTCAGATGACAGATAATGGGAGATGTTAACCTGCTGCTTGCATGTTGTTCGGAGATTTTGCTTACTAAGAAGCATTTAATTTTAATGAACTGAATTAGCCTAACACTTTTCTGCTTCAGTTAGTTCCCTGTGCTTCTGTATTATACTGTGGTGCTTCTGAGACAAAAAAAGAACACAGCTGGTGTAATTTCTCCATCTGGCACAGTCATCTTCCAAGGTCATCATCTCCTTTTGATTATTACATCACATTATGTGATTTTCAGCCATTCTGCTTTGAGTTTGAAAATTCTTGGCACAATGGGTTAAGTTTCAAAAGGCATGTAGTCACTGAGGATTTCTTTCTTTTTTTTTTTCTGGCTTGCCTACTGTATACACTTTTTGAAGCCCTTCAGTAATCTGCCCCCATCTTCACTGTTCAGGCTAGCACTGTTTCTGATATTTTCTCAAGCACAGCTCCATATGTAAGTTAGCTAATCAACAGAAAGTCAATCAAAAGAACACTGTGGGTTGAATCAAGAGGTTGCCCTACCTTAGGGAGAAAGGAGAAAACCTGTTAAGGGATTTTTCAGTTATCTTGTTTTTGGCTGGTAGTGTTTTTTCATCTGAGTTGCTGTTGTCCAAATGTTCAACTCTAATGCAGGCTTCATTCTCTGTAAGTCTTCACTTTACAACTTTGCCACCTCCAAATGAATATGTTCTGTTCTGTTATTATATTCTACCTGCTAAGAATATTTTTAGTTAAAACCTTATGTTCAGTCCATCATTTAGCACACAAAGCTAGCTAGTCCTCTTTCTATTCTTGCTTTTTTTTAAATCTTATTTTCAGAATGCCATGCCAGTAGCCCTGCCTTTCCATTTAGCATATGTACCACTAAGACAGATGGGTTTTTCACTGTTTCTCTCCTACATTTATTCCTAATTCTAACAGCTATAGATGTATGTTACACCTGTTGGTGGGAAACAAGCATTTGTAACTTTCCTATTCCCAGCCACTGACCTTCTAATAAATCTTTCCTGTGATAACATTTTAACATCAATATTCTCCTCCAAAGGGCAATATTACTGTGTTGCACACTATTTAGTTGCTACTTCCTGTTCAAATACCCACATATCACTTGTCACCTTGCAGTTTTGAGCTGTGGTGACTGCATTTTAGGTGAATCACTTTGACATTTAACTGTGAAAGTGCTATTATTTATGCACTTCTCTAATAATCACCCTAGTAGCCTGTGAAATATAACCTCACACCACCTGTTTTTGCTTTTCTAGGATTATGTGTAGCATGTTTTGACTTTCTGGAACTAAGTCCTTAATAGCTTATCCCATCCATTTCTAAACACACACACACACACACACACACACACACACACACACACACACACACACACACACACACGCGCGTGTGCGCGTGCACTGAAACTGTTTCTCTAGAATGTATCAATTACCGATGGCCTTTTTAAACTAATCACTTTCTCTTTCTCTTCCTCTCTCTCTCTCTCTTCAGAGAAAAGTTCTTAAATTAAATAATACTACAGCTGGTCTGTACTTCTGTGCAGTCCAAATTAATGAGATGTCATTCATGATTGCTACCAAAAGCCTAGAAGGGTTTTGGGTTCTATCCCCATAACAGGCACTTGCATTCTTCTGCCATACTAACACAGGAGAGCAGCGTGAAGGAATGTCACAGTCCTAGGTTTCCTTCACTTACATAAACTGGTTCAGCAGAAGAGACATGCACTGAGTAAAATCTAACAAGATCAAATAATGCAATAATAATAGGAATAATATTAATTTATTGGCCATTAACTGGCTATGGAATGACAGTAGTAGTCTGCATCAAATCATGATAAATAAAACTCTCTGCCAGCACTGCATCATAGGTGACATTTTTATCATCTGCCATGCCTCTAAGCTTTGTACTTAAGAGTTTTAATGAACACCTAAAGGTAATTTAGGGTCCAAGGCTTTGTGGGTGCCTTTTCCAGACCCATGCTATGTCCTCTCCATTCCTCTCCTCACTGTCTCTACTACTGACATTTTCTATTACTATACATTATCTTGGTGCTTCTTGTCAGCCTTTGTTTTCTTAGAATTATCCATCATAAGCCCGTTTTATTACTATTGTCTCATTTTACTCAAATCCTCAATCAGTACAGAGATGAATTACCCTGCCATTCCAGTCTACAAAACATTAAGTTAAGTGATTTACAGCCCCATAAGAACCTCAGTACTTCATGCTGTTGTGTCATCTAGTGAGGCTACACCTGGCCCTATTAGTTATTTCACCTGGTAGTTTCCTTAGAGCTATGCACTCCACATTTTCTTCGCTCACTGCTGAGCTTGATTGTGCTCCTGTCTGTAGCTTTCCTTGCTTCAGTGTTTCAGTGAGTTTGTAATAATACAAACTGGAACTAAAAGATCATTGTGGTGCCTATGTACAGGAGATCATAAATTTTATCTCCAGCTCATTCATCAAGAGAACTTACTAAAGTTTTTAATAGTGTTAATCTGCCTTATGCTCAGAGGAAGGGCATACAATTATTTTGTAATTTTATTGTTAAAATAATATTTTTAATGTATGATTCCCTTGTTGAATTTCCATCAGACAGTTATAATTTGAAGGAGACTATTGGAGTTTAAGAATGCAATATTCACTGTGCTGGCTACTTTGTAATTTATAAATATTTGAAGATCACAATCATATATCCATGAAACACCCTGCATGAAAGTGTATACAGTTTTAACTTATTTAATCTATTAGCAGAAGTCCATTCCATAACAACCAGCAATACTTAATATTGATAGACTTGTTCTAGCTTTCTTATTTGTTGAGGTTCATAAATACAAAACGATGTCTCATATTCTATAATAGGTATGTCCATTGTTTTGGAAAGGGTTAATAGAATATATGGTTATTTATAAGAAGTTGTTATTTTTAATAGCCAAATAACACCTCTTTAGTAAAATATCAGCATTATATTTGAATTTTAAAGATCTAGCCTTTGTAATAACCAAGTCCCATAGATAGTCAGATGCGGGTAAAGTTTCATTGTAATGCATGAAGTGGCACTATTGTGGTCCTACAGTGGGAAAGGGATATGGTTGTTAAACACCTTTCTGACACTAGAAAGATGGTTAACATGTTTTTTAAGCACCCTCTAAGTGATGCTAAGAGCAGGTCAAGTTCTAAGGATTAACAACAGATATTATCAGCCAGCAAAGATCAGCGGCAGAAGATAAAACAGCTTTAAAAGCTGTGAGATACTTCACACTGCTGAACTTAAAAAGTGTGGCAGAATGAAGTGTCTAGTAGCTTTTAAAGCTGCTTTTTCTAGATGGGACACTCTATTTCTACTTCCTATGTGTTTTGGCAGTGTTGTTTTACTGACTTTCAAAGGGTTTGAAAACCATTGAAGCACTTCTTGCTCCTACACTTTTTTCTGTAACTGATACTATTTGGAGGAGATAAAGCTAAACGTACAACAAAGAATTATGATTGTGCCTCACTAATTATAGCAACTTAATTTGTGCTTAAGACATGAATGTCAAGAAATACACACTGAGAGCTTTTATTTGATAATCTGCATCAGGACTGCTTTATTATTTTGTACTGAATGCATAGGAAAAGCAACACAACTAAAACATAACTTTCTTATGCTGCTTTAGAATCAGCATGCAGGTGTCAGGGTTTTTCAGGAATACAACCATTCTGTGTACTTAAGATGGGAAACAAGCTTTGGATACTTACTCTTCGGGAAGTGCCGAGCTGTCTACCCACCTCTGTTTTCAGCTTAATATTTTACTTTTGTCTTTGTGCATCTCATGCTGTCCTCATTATTAATATTTCAAACGATCCACATTTGGAGTGTTGCCATGTTACCTAACATTTTATACACATAACACTCTTTTTTTCATATACAGATTCTAAAAATTAAAATAAAACCCCAATGAATGCAACAGGGAATCACCAGTACATTAAAATGTCTATAAATATGAAAAACACTGGAAACCTATGGATGCACCACAACTTGAAGAATGTAAGTGCTTTTGTCTCTGAAGTTTAATGAGGATTCTTTACAGTTAGGAAAGCACCATAAACTGCAGTAATAAATATATTAACCACAGTCACATGTTTAAAAGCAGCCTATCACAAAAAGGTTACAAATTAGTTTATAATCACACATTTACATATACAGTTAAAACATTACATATGTATCCTTTAATTTAGAAATATTTTTCACACCATGGTAGCCAATTTTGAAATAAGAGTGCCCAAACATTAGATGGGGAGCTTCAAAGATACACTGAACATGACTGCAGAAGGCCAATAAATGCCACAACCACATAATATGCAAATGGTAGTATAATGATATGGAAATGAGTGCAAATGAGGGTAAACATATGGTGTAGTGATTTTCATAAATTTATATATTTCATGTGGAGATATGCTACTTCCACAGTTGCTGATTGCAGTAAAATCCTGGACTAAGCTGACAGAGAGACAAACACATATGTGATAGCTGTTGCATTATTGAAGGTTTATATTCAAGAGGCTATTATCATTGCTGGTAGTGACTGAAGTGCATACTGTGACCTCAGTGCTGCTGTATCATCCATCCATGCCTAAAATATCATGTCGTCCATAACACATAAATAGTGGACAGTTACCATGTGGATAGAGACACCGTGTAGGAGATAGTCGAGATGTGTCAACCTTACATGCAGACTCATCAGATGGATGGAGTACCCATCTCTGTGGTCACCATGTTTTGTATGGTTTTAAGAATATTAGCTACAGGCAGCTTTTGGTGGCCAATGGGGACATACTGGGCATATCCTAGGCATCTGCCTCAAGGAAACTTGGATAATTCATCATTTCCTTCATGTTATGCTACAGTGGGGGGGAGTATATATGGTTCTTATGAGTCATAGAGGAAACGGCCAAAGCCATTTGGGCATTTTATGATATAGCCCTACTCTCCAAGGTACTAGGAGCCAATGTCTTCACCCATATTGCAATAAACAACTCAATGGGGAGCAGGGACAGTGACATGTCAGCTGTAAGTGGTTCCACTCCATCAACTGCCAGATTTTCCACAATACACAGGGTACAATGTACTAGCAGGCCACAGAGGCAGTGCTGATAATTCCCACATTTGGCACATGTATGACTTATACAAGTGGTTTGTGCAGGGTGATTTTCCACAGGCCCATCTCATTGATGATGGCAGATATATCCTGGAGCAATGGCTAATGACACCAACTAGAAACATACAGGCCAAAGAGAAAATCATGTGTGCTACTTGTTAAAAGCGTAAAGAAAAACAATATTAAAACACATCTTGTTCCCAGAATTCCAGTAAAAATAAGGATTCACCTTTTCAGACGAAAAGAAGATTTTTAACACCTTGGAAAATGCAATTAACTTTATACAGAAAAATAAAATCCTAGAAATAACAGGAGAAATAAACTTTAATCTATCAACTTCTTTGAAAAGAAATGCAACAAGAGATGGTTGGTTAATAAATGACAAAAACAGTGAAAAACTGAAGGACAAATCTAATTAATTTAAAGAAGTGCTTAAATACTTATGAACAGGTGCTGAATATTACTGTTTACAAGATAAATCATTTATTTCTTTCTTTCCCTACCTCAAATGGTTACTAGTTGCCTTTTTAAAATGTTAGCACTTGATTCTTTTAGCTATATATGAAATTAAAGCCATTTAACTTCATTTAAAGTTTAAAAGGTAAAACTATTCAGTTTATTAAATGTTAAACATTATTATGATGAAACTTATGTTAGGTGGCATGATTTCTGATATCTCGGCATAGTTGAGTAATGTACTATTACATATAATACAAGATCCAACAAATGATACTAAAGAGGCATGTTAAGTTGATTTCTGAGTTTTTAAAATGATCCAGTAGTGTGCTACTGATAGTATACTTGACATACAATAGCACCCAGACATGCTATGTAATAAACAAAGTGTAAAAAAATATAGCTTTTTACATATATAAAAAGTTATTATTGGAATGATATCAAATAGAGTAATATTCACACTTTTACAAGTTAAACCTGCATCACACATAACTGTCATTCTTTTAAAGCTAGTTTATATGTTATGTCTCCTTTAAAAATGACAGACTGCTTTATATTAAATATCTCATACAAATAATGCTTAGCAAATTATTATATTATTATATGTTATTTCTTTAAAGACAATAGCTTTTTGGTGGTTAAAATGCTTCAAAATGTTTTTTGCTGTTTTTTTTGTGGTTTGGATTTGGATGGGTTTCAGGGGTTGATGTGTAGTATGGAGGTGGCTTGAATTCACTTGTGGGTATTTTTGTGTGAATTGTGACTGATGGACTGTTCATTTTCAAGCTATAAAAACCAGCTTGAAACAATTTAGAGTCATTTGTAGGATAGTAATCTCTCCTTTGACAACCACATTGCCAAAGTGGTTAGAAAAACCTTCTATATAGCCCACCTTATCATGAAAGGATTCACATCTAGATCAAGGGAGGTCATAGTGCCTCTTTCTTCATCCCTCATAAGGCCCATAATAGAATACAATGCCCCATTTGGGATGTACCTTACCCGACACCTGCAACAACTAGAAAGACCCCAAAAGTACCTCACAAAGAGGATAAAGGGACTCAAACAGATGCCATATGCTGCTCGGTTAAATAAACTCCAGCTCTACTCAGTAGCATACCGCTTACTTAGAGGCGATCTATGCCTGACATATAAAGCCATGTCAAACCAGGACTTAATGGACCTGCTCCACCTCAGAAAATCCAAATCCCTTAGAGCTACGCGCTCGATTGTCTTGAACCTCAGCACAGAAATAAATAGGACATGCTGGAGGGACAGATTCATAACCCAGAGGCTCCCTTCGCTATGGAATAGAATCCCAGTCCATGTTAGGCAGAGCCCCTCACTGTCTCTCTTCAAGAGGAATCTTGACAAGTGGATGGGAGATCATAGGTTTACCCCGGGGATTACTTCTGTGTCACTACTAGACAGAGGCACAGTAAACTAACCTAAAAAAGGGCACAGTAAACTCAATTCAATGGGTGGCAATAGCCAAACACACTCTGGCTAGGCTTGTAAATGCCCTAGGGCAGATAGCCTAGTATGAACCTATGAACCTATTTGCACTTTTGTGATGCTGTGGGAGTTCTGCAAATTCTAAGAACTGCCCAGATTACTACTTCCTGTCTAAAAGTAAATAATCATAATATTTTGAATCATATGCTAAGATGTCAAAGAATACAAGTTATATAATAAGCAAAAGACTGTGAAGTGCATTCTAAACCATCATCAGTTACTAAATAGTTCTGAATGATTGCTACTGATAGTATGTTTGACATGCAATAGCACCTAGGAAATTTATGCTATGTTATAAACAAAATATAGTTATATATAAAAACTATTATTGGAATGTTATCAAATAATTAGATCAATATTTAGACTTTTACAAGTTAAATCTAGATCACACATAACTGTCACTCTTTTAATGAAAATTGATAAGCTATATTTCTTTTAAAAAATTACAGTATGCGTTATATTAAGCGTTTTATACAAATAGTGCTTACTGAATTATTAAATGTTATTTCTTTAAATACAATAGCTTTTTAGTGGTTAAGATACTTTGAAATTGTTTTTGTTTTTTTAGTGGTTTGCAAGGATTTGAAGGATTGATGTTGTGATGCCCCACCAATGGTCTGGTACTGAAGGAGCCTCAGTCCTCACCAGTGGCACCAGTGGGGGATATATATTGGGAGGATGACAGGTGCATACACAGTATTTCCAGATGCAGCACTCTGCATCCAGGGCAATTTCCTTTGTGAGCACACCGAGACCACACTCAGTCCAGGGTTGATTTCTTCCTCTTTCTCCAAATCCCCAATAAGACTCCCCACTGGCACAGCTATAAAGTTGAGATCTCAACTGATTGGCCAAGCCAAGACCTCCAGCACCCTCTCTGTCCAACCAGTGCTTTGTGTCTCTGCCCAAGTAGCTGACACACACACTTTGAGGTTTGAATTAAAAACACGCGCACACACACACACACACACACACACACACACACACACACACACACACACACACACACACACACACACACACATACTGAGGTTTGATTTACACACACACACACACACACACACACACACACACACACACACACACACACTGAGGTTTGATTTACACACACACACACACACACACTGAGGTTTGATTTACACACACACACACACACACACACACACACACACACACACACACACACACACACACACACACACACACACACAGTGAAGTTTGATTGATACACACACACACACACACTGAGGTTTGATTTACACACACACACACATACTGAGGTTTGATTTACACACACACACACACACACACACACACACACACACACACACACACACACACACACACACACACACACACACTGAGGTTTGATTTACACACACACACACACTGAGGTTTGATTTACACACACACACACACACACACACACACACACACACACACACACACACACACACACACACACACACACACACACACACACACACACACACACCTGGGAAAGGCTGGCACAGGTCTATTAGCTATGCCTCCTTTTGCCCAGACTATAAGGTGGTTATCACATGCCATCAGCCACTCCTTATCTGCTACTTTAAGGCCCTTAACAAAAGATGTCCAAGCTTACTGTGTAATGTTACTGTCAATACAAATGATAATTTGACCAAGAGCAAGGCTATTAGGAGTGGCCCAATAGTGTCACCAGATAAATATGCAAGTACTCTCAAAACTTAAATATCTCTAGACAGATCAGTCACAATGAAATGTTTAAATATAAATTTAATAATAAATATTAATAGAACAAGACAATATTCAGTATATATGTACAGTGACATCAGAGTTCTAAATCACAGGGGATATTTAAAACAGCATTGCAGGACAATCTCAAATAAACAAAGAAGAACATCTAAATTAAGCTTTGCTATATTCCTGACTATATCTAAGAGAATTACTATACCTTAGAAATGTACTCACAGCAAGTCAGATGTGTGGTGAATGGATTTTGTCAGGTCCAAGACAGAATACAGAATGCTGTCCCTCTCAGAGAGAGTTCTTAAATTAATATCTCAAATATTACTGCTGGGATAACTGACAGAATGACAGAATGTCTTATCATCTGACTCTATACCATGTAAAACTCCCAATGCTGAAAGGTGGCAGTATTTAGCATCCACCTATGAATATACCCAGACAAGGGCTTTTGCTCAGATCTGTGCAGCTGTTGGAAGTCATAAAACAATAAAACACTTCCACATTTCAAGCCTAGTAATTACTTCTTCTTCAAGACAGCACAGAGAGCTCCCTAGTATAGACAGTCTGTCTCTTGCTGTCATAAAGTAATTTAATTTCAACATTTTTCTGAAGTTTTGATGGAATTAAGTTAACCCCTTATGTTTCAGTTTCCACTGTTAAAATATACACATTTAAGCAGTTACAGTCATGCATTTACATTTTTGTTCTATTTCAGCAGTGCATATCGTGGATCCATTTTTAAGCTCAGTAATTTATAAAATATCTTTTCAACACACATGTCTGTACAAATCTAGTTTGATATATACATGACATATAGTTCTAATACATTTGTAACACAAGCATCTTACATGAAGCATGGCAGCATTCACAAAAGGCACATAACCATTTACAAAATTCCAGATAGCTGGGGTGGCAGTATCTCCTTTCATGACAGATGTGTGGTGTGGAAGTGGCTTGGATTCAGCCATGAATGTTTTTGTGTGAACTGTAGCTGATAAACTGTTCATTTGCAATCCCTTGTTATGAGGACCAACTTGAAGCAGCTATACAGGAAGAATGCAGAGTCCCTGTAATCACAACCATGCAGGTAAAAGCTGCACTCTCTAAAGCCAAAAACATAGCATACATGGGACCAGACAACATCTGGCTGCCCACTTAAGCACCATGTTCAATAATAGCCTCGTATCAGGCTTTGTGCCCACTGAATGGTGCACAGCAACAGTTATCCCACAAAGGGGGAGCCACCACTGATCCCGGGAACTATCGACCTATTAGCCTGACGAGCCTGGTCTCCAAGGCCAAAGAATGTGTCATCATGGAACTCATAAACAAAGACATTGGTAACCTCCAAACTCTGGATCCCACCCCAGTTCGGGTTTATGAAAGGCAGATTATGCCTCCTGAAACTGATTGACTTCTTTGAGGCAGTCACCAAAGCCATAGATGAGAATAAGGTGGTTCACACAGCCTATCTTGACCTCACCAAGGCTTTTGACACCATCCCCCATTCTGGAATTATAGCTAAACTCACTAAACTAGGTATAAATCCCTATGTCACAAGATGGGTTGCCAACTGGCTCACTGACAGAACCCACACTGTAAAAGTTATAGACTCCAAATCTGACCTCAAAGCAGTGACAAGTGGAGTACCACAGGGTTCCATCCTGGGACCTCTTCTGTTTGGTATCTACTTCTCTGAAGTACAGGCTAACACAAAAGGCATCTGGCTAATGAAGTTCACAGATGACTGCAAACTAGGAGCCATAGTCAAGTCCCCAAATGATGTGGACATCCTACAGAAGGGTCTCGCTGAGACAGATGCCTGGTGTCAAAGCCATGGCCTTAAGCTCAATGCCAAAAAGTGCAGTGTAATCCACTTTGGTAAAAACTCTGTACCCATGAACCACCACATTGGCAGCAATCTACTTAACACCGAATGCATGATAAGAGACCTTGGGACCCAGGTGGACAGTAGTCTCTCCTTTGATAGTCACATTACCACAGTAGTCAGGAAGTCCTTCTGCGTGGCACACCTCATCATAAAAGGGTTCTCATCCAGGAAAAAAGAGGTCATTGTTCCCCTCTACTCGACACTCATTAGACCCATTACAGGGTACAATGCCCCTTTTGGAATGTACCTCACAAGACATCTGCAGCAGCTGGAAAGGCCACAGAAGTACCTCACAAAGAGGATTACTGGCCTCAAACAAACGCCCTACACTGACTGCCTCAAAAAACTCCAGCTTTACTCCATAGCATATTGCCTACTCTGAGGCGATCTCTGCCTAACATATAAAGATATGTCAAACCCAGAGCTGTTGGACATGCTACACCTAAAGAAATCCCAACTCCTCCGAGCTACACGCTCTAGGGACCTAAACCTTGTCACCACAATAAACAGGACATGCTGGAGGGATAGATTCCTGTCCCAGAGACTTCCCATACTCTGGAACAGGCTACCCATCTATGTCAAGCAAAGTTTTTCATTAGCACTCTTCAAGAAAAATCTTGATGAGTGGATGGGAAATAGGAAATACACCCCGGGATCACTTCTGTGTCTTTGCTCAACAGTGGCACAGGAAAATAACTTTCTTGGGTGGCATAAGCCAGGGAACCTTGTTGGCTAGGTTTACGTAGGCCCTTGGGCCGATAGCCTGGTACCTACCTATGAACCTATGAATAAGCAAAAGACAGTGAATTGCATTCTAAACCACTGTCAGTTATTAAATAGTTCTGAATGCTTGGAATATACCAAAAGATAGTTTATATAATAGCCTATAGAAAGATGCTTCTGATAAAAGCTTTTGAATTGTGTTTCTCTATTGTCCTCTTTTTAATGATAACAAAACTTAATATCTCATAACAATTTATTATGGAAAGTTTGAATCATAAAAGGGATGATTTTTCAGATGTTTGTTCAGATACTTTTAGACTTAACATTTAAGGAAAAAATAGGACTGATTCTAACAGAAGTACTAGATTAAAGAATATCAAATATATAAGGGTAAATATAAATGTTCTATTATATGACACTCTACGCTAGGAGTATACCTAAAATATAAAACCTAATAGTATAGTAATAGTACAAGACATAGTACAAGGCATAGTATACAAACAGAAATAGGAAGAGATCAGAGTACGTAAATATGTATGTAGTTAAAAAATATAAACATGTCTACTGGGGTGGGAGGTTGGCACAGTGGTTAAAATGTTCACCATATAGGCACAAGGTGCAGGGTTTGATTCTCAAATGGGGTAATTGGCTGGGCTTAGATTGGCCCACAAGAGCAGTTAGCCTGGTACTAATTTATGAACTTATGATCCTATGAACAACTTTACATATAGTAAATAAAATAAAAAAATATATAAAATCATCTGACTTATAAATGAATAAATATGAAAATAATAACTGACTTGCTCCCTACACTAGACCAGTGAGATAATGTGAGGTACAGAGCTAGATGATTGTAGTGATATTCAGTTTGGTCAACTTATAATAAAGATTCAGAACACGTGTTCAACATTTCTTATTCATAATTTCTCACCGGCAGGCCTTTTTAAGATGATGCATACTAAAAATATGAGACACAGTAATATGAATCAGAAGCATGAGCTAAGCCTTGCTAGTCTAATGCAGAGTTTGAGAGATAGTTTGTTCGCCATTTTCAACAAACTAGAAATATTTTATTCCATGGTAGAATGTTTTAGATAATTTTTTATTTGTTTCAAAAGTTTTGTCCATAGCTGAAGATTTCAAATTATTATATATAAAGTATATAATAAGTTCTCTACATAAATGTGATTTCTTTATACATGCATTTTTCTCTCTTACATAAACTTCTGATTTTAAACGCATATCTATTAATATTAATGGATTGAATAATCCAGTAAAGAAGGAGAGTCTGTCCAAATACTTGCAATTAAATAAATCCCAAATAGTATTTATACAGGAAACACATTTACTAATAAAGATGTAAATAAACTTTCATTAAAGAACTATTTGGTTTTAGAAGGTTCTGGCTTTTGAGAAGAAGCACCCTCATTTTATGGAATAACTTACTAGTAATGACGAAAGTAAAAGATGCCTATGCTGATAAAATTGGTTTGTTAGGCATTGTTACAATTGAGTGGAACAGAACTCTATATACATTGGTGAATGCTTATTGGATTCCAGGGGGTGGAGCTAAAGATGCAAAAAATTTCTTAGACACCATAGCCTGTTTCATGAAAGGTGAAATCATAATGGCTGTTGATTTTAATTGCATTTTATTAGACAGAGATTCCACTGCAGAGAGAAAGCTGAGAATCATATCTCCAGCCAAACACTTAACAAATTTAGTAAATCTAATAAATTTAAAAGATATATACGAGTGAAGGAAAATAAACTCACTTCAATTTACCCATTATGCATATAGATATGGAACACAAACAAATACTGATAACATTTTTGTCTCAAACAATCTGTTATCACATATCAGAGAAGTTTCAATAGTTTCATGTCCATTATCAGACCTTACTGCTATAATTTTTAATATTATTTTAAAAACTGACAATTTAATATATCACAGGAGATTACTGGTATACATTATTAAAATAAAAAGATTCAAGGACTGGTATGTTAAAGATATGAAAATTTTCCTAGAAATAAACATGAATGGTGAAGTATCTGACATTTTCCTGTGGGATTCACTAAAGGTTTAATTACATGGAAGAGTTACAGTGGATATAAAAAGTGTATAAGCCTCTGTTAAAATGCCATTTTTTTTTATAAAAAAGAGACCACAATAAATAATTTCAAAACTTTTCCCTCCTTTAATGTGACCTATAACCTGTACAATTCAATTGAAAAACAAACAAATCTGTTAAGGGAAAAATATAAAAAAATAAAAAAATGTACGATAAGCTGGTTGCATAAGTGTGCACACCCTTTTAAACTAATACTTTTTTGGAAAAGTTTTGAAATTATTTATTATGGTCTCATTTTTTATATCACAAAAACCTGGCATTTTAACAGAGATGTGCACACTTTTTCTATCCACTGTACAAGTTGGTATATTAGTAAAACAGGAGAATGGGAGAAAAAAAATGAATACACTACAGGCCAAAATAGACACACTAAAGTTAAATCTAAAACCAAATGACATTATCAGTCAGTCTGAACTTAAAAACTTAAATAAAAAAATGGTGAAATTCTACATCATAAAGTTTCAATAAATCTGGAAAAAACTTAAACTTCAGTCATATTTAATAAACCATTTAAGTTTGCATAAACTTGCTCTTAGATCAAAGAAAATGAATAAACTTAATCATATCAAAGAAATTATAACAAATATAAATAATAAAAAAGAAAGAAGAACAGCTATTAAATGTATTCTTGAGGGCTTTAACATATTTTATGAAACTATAAATAATAACACAAATAAACTAGATAATGATGAGATAGTTGAAACTTTTCTAAGGGAAAATATAAATACTAAAATAACAAGTGTATAAATACTAAAATAACAAGTGAACAAATAAAAAATGATAGACCATTCAATTTAACAGAAATAGAAGATCAAATAAAAAAGTTAAAAATAATAAGGCACCAAGCTTAGATGCCTTTACACCAGAACTATATACAATACTACCAGATGGTATAGTTAAAATATTAGATAGGGCCTACAGAGAAATAAAAACAACTGCTGAAGTCCCTCCACCATGGGAATATTCCATTATATCACCGATTTTAAAACAAGATAAGGATCCTACAAAGTGGTCAGCATACAGACCCATTTCACTTTTAAATCTGGAATATAAAATGTTCATGTCCATTTTAGCTAATAGAATTAATCTACTTATACCTAAACTAATTAACAATGATCAAACTGGGTTTATTTTAAATAGACAACTACAGGATAATATAATAAGAATACATACATTAATAGACTACACAAATAAAAATAAAAAAAACTTTCTATCATTAGTCTTGATTTAGATAAGGGTTTTGACTCAGTTTATTGGTCATACCTGTTTAAAACACAAAAAGGCACAAAACAAGGTTGTCTATTATCACTGTTACTTTTTTCATTACCTATAGAAGAACCCCTTGCTAATAGTATTAGATCCAATAAGCACTTTAATGATATCAAAATGAAAGAAGATTTTGAACTAAAGGTTCAAGTCTTTGCTGATGATATTTTACTAACAATAGGAAATATAGAGAACTCATTAGAACATATAATTAGTTCTATGAGTCAGTTTGAAGAAATCTTGAACTTAATCTTTAATCATAATAAAACAAGTGCATTATTAATTAATAAAACATTTTAAAAATCATAGAACAATATTCGAACTTCAGTTGGAAGAGCAATCAAATGAAATACCCTGATATAACCATTATGTATAATAGTAAAGAAATTATACAAACAAACTTTCACCAAGTTGTGGATATAATTTTAAGATTAGTCACAAATTGGAACAAACTATTCTTTACCATGGAAGAGCTATTAATGTTTATTAAGATGGTAATTCTCCCTAAAATATTGTCTGTCTTACAATCTTTAGTACTATCTCCACCAAAAAAAATGATAAAGAAGTTAAATAATATTCTTTTTTTTGTTGGTATCTTGTGGCAGGAGAGGATAACCTACACCCTTATAAGCTGGGAATTGCTGGTTGAAGACTCATTGTGTCTGCTATTTTAAAAGTGTCTTAGTTCTTGCTTAAATGCTTGGGCATCAAACCAGTTGTTTTACATTAGGAGAGTTGAGGTCTAGACTCTTGTGTCAGGAGAGTGTGGCCTACACCTTTTTAAGCTGGGAACTGCTGGAGAAGGCTTATTGTGCCTGCTGTTTTAAGTGTCTTTATTCTGGTTTAAGTATTTGGGTTCCAAACCAGTTACTCAACATTAGGAAGATTTGTGGTCTAAACTCTTGTGGCAGGAGAGGATAGTCTACACCCTTCTAATCTGGAAATGGCTGGTTGAAGGTCTATTGTGTCTGTTATCCTGAAGTGTCTTAATTCTGACTTAAGGACTTAGGCTTCAAAACCAGTTGTTTTACATTAGGAGGGTTTGTGGTCTAGACTCTTGTGGTGGGTGAGTGTGGCCTACACCCTTCTAAGCTGGGAACTGCTGCTGAATTGCTGCTTCATTTCAACTGTTTTTACTTTTGTGACTGTGATTTTTTGCACTTTGTATTTCTAGTACTTCTGCATTTTATAGCATAGGCTATATTCCAGACTTACTGAATCTAGACTGTTTGGTATCACTTGAGCATTAAAACCAGCTATTCACTGAGATACTGAAAGATCTGAGACATCCTTTTCTTTCAACTAACTATAAGTGCCTGTTTTTGCTTTTATGTTGGACTTTTAATTTGTATTTGCATTCTACTGTCTGTTTGAATTGTCTGAACTGTTTTTTTGCCACATTTTACTGTATACTGTATTAGTTCAGCTGTAGTATAGCCCAGTTTCAGGTTTGTTGTCTCTGAGTCTGTTTTTTAACTTCTGAGCATCAAATTCAAGCCATCCTTGTTAGTAAAGGCCCTTCTGTACCCTTGTGGGAAGAGAGTGCTGTCTGGGACCTATATAATCAAGGGTGATTGGACTAGAGCTCAGTGGGAACATTTTTATTGGCTAGTTTGAGTTAAAAGGGTTATTTCTTGTTTTATTTAAGCCTCCAATTTGCATTTGTTTGCATGCAGCACAGCATCTTGCATTGCTGCATAGCAGTGGTCACCATTGCTGGTTATAGATGCAAATTTTTTCTTTGCTAAATTTTCCCTTAACACTTTGCTTGTGGTCCTCCAGAGGTTTTTCATGTCCCTGCTCTACTGTCAGGTGGAACACTAAGCCTAGTCACAGAGGTACCAACACACCTCTCACCCACTAGCCATTCCTAAGTGTGACCTCTTTTCCTCACCATATAAATTTACCTAACATTATGGATGGAAAATTCCCCATAGTTTCTCCAGCCAGCTTGGTCAACATGGACATCCCAAGGCAATGTAGCAACTGCTTCATGTTCGCAGACAACCCTCTATTTCTAGTCCACACAAACTCAATATGTGAGATATGCAACTATAATAAGAACCTTGAATCCATGCTCTCTCACATACCAGTCAGTATGACAATGAGCTGGTTGTCAGAATGCGCACCTCACCTTCTACTCCTCCCAAAGACATATGCCTACATATGCAAAGGTCCTCGCCAGAAGCATACCTAAACACCAGAGACCTCCCAAATATAAACGCAAGCATGCTACATGTAATACTTTCTCTGTAAAACACAATATACATAATAGCTCATGCACCAGTGTCTCACCCATCAAGCCCTTAAGGCAAAACACAAAAACCAAATGTATTAGTTATAGGTGATTCCATCATGAGACACACATATGTCCCTCTCATCAGGCTGGATAAGGAAAAGGCCATGGTCAGCTGTCTGTCAGGTGGTAGGATCTGCCAATTCACACATGCACTCAAGTCTCTCAACAACAGGTAGTGTTATGACTCCATTGTTGTCCATGTTGGTGTGAACAACTTGAAATGTACCTCTCTGGACTATATTAAGAGAGACATGACTGAGCTCTTGGATTATGTGTTTCAGACAGGTATCTCCCTAGCCTTAAGTAGCATTTTACCTTTATGTAGGATGATGCCTCACTACAAACAGAAAATGATTGACTTCAATAATTGGCTTAGTTTTTGTGTCATTCTAAGGGGATCCAGCCTGGGATGACATGATTGACTGACCTCGATACTTTGCCATAGATGGTCTTCATCTATCACCCCTACTGGCTAAGGCTCTTGCAACCCACATAGTGCCTTTTTTAGGCAGTGTCTGAAGGACAAAATTCCAGATGTAAAAACTCCATTTAAAAACTACCACAAGTTTAAGCTGCTAAATGCTAGGATTCTTAATATGAAACTGAACTAACTGGAAGCAGTCCTCACCTGGAAACATGCAGACATTTGTACAGTCACAGAGACCTGGTTCAAGGCTGTGGAGACCACCCCTCAATACTGGGTTACACCTCCTTCCACATGTTCAGACCACAAACTGAAGGCATGAAAACTAAAGGAGGTGATGTATCAATACTCATTAAAGATAAATGCACCTCTAGATTGGTTAAACAGTATGATTCCCTGGAGATACTTCAGGTGCAATTAACTGCTGGTAGGGCACCTATTCTAGTCATTGCCAGCTACAGGACCTCCTCCATGAAACAGGACACCCACTCTGCCTATTTGTCTGTACTTAAGTCTTTCAAGATACATCCAAACACTATGGTTTTGGGTGACTTTAACTACCCATTCACTGACTTTGTTAACTTCAGTGCCTCGGACCAGCTGATTAACACCCCCATAAGGGGTGCTAACATCCTGGATCTGGTGCTTACCAATATGGGGGACCACAGTAGACCCCCCACTATGAATGAGGTCTTCCCTGGTGAGAAGTGACCACCAATCGGTCTCATTTGAAATAACTATCACATCTGACCCCCTCCCCCCCAACAGCAACTAAACTAAAAAACTTCTCCAAAGCAGATTATACAGGATGGTATAAATAGCTTCACTGCATCTCCCCCTCAGATGGAACTAGCAACTATGCCGAGTTCTACACCAATGCTTTATACAAACACCTGTACAACTGCATTGACTTGGCCATACCTGATAGGACCAAAACAAGCTCCTCAAGGAAGAGCAAACCTGCCTGGTGGACAACTGCCATTAAGAGGATTTACAATAAGAGGAAGAAATTGCTGTCTAAGAATAAGAGGGAGCAAGCCCTAAACTGGAAATACTCTCTCTGCAGCTTAAACAAGCAAGTCCTCCAAAGCAAACTATGAATCCAAATTAGCTTCCTCAACTAAGGACAATCATAAGGCATTCATTAGTTAGATCCATAACCTAAAAAGAAAGGCCCAAATTTGTGCTGAACTGGTAGGTGATACCACATATACTGAGCCTGTAGACACACATCCCTACCACCTGTCCCCTGCCTTGTATCTCTAAAGAACAGGTCGTAAACCCCCAATCTAAGCCTAAGAACACAACATCTATGGGACCTGATAACATCCCAGGCTGTGTCCTACATGGACTCCAACAATTAGCAACACCATTGGGTACTCTTTTCAATCAATATAGTCTAAGCACCAGCATCATCCCAGCTGAATGGAAAATGGCCAGCGTTATTACCTTGCACAAAGGTAGTGCTTCCACTGACCCATGGGAACTATAGACCTATTACCCTGACTAGCCTTATTTGCAAGGCTATGGCATGAATCATCATGGACCTTATCAACAAAGATATAGGTAATGTCCAAACACTTGACCTTACTCGGTTTGGATTTATCAAAGGGAGATCATGCCTGTTAAACCTGGTGGACATCTTTGAGACAATCACCAAGGTCCTGGATAAGGGGAAATCTGTGCATACAGCCTACCTAGACTTAGCCAAGGCTTTTGACACCATCCCCCACTCAGGCATCATTGACAAACTCACCCAGCTAGGTATCAACTGATATATCATTAGATGGATCACTAACTGGCTCACTGATAGAACACATATAGTCAAAATAGGGGAATCCAACAGCAGATCTGTAACCAGCGGTGTTCCACAGGGATCAGTCCTGGGACCTCTGCTGTTTGGAATCTATTTCTTTGAAGTACAAGCAAAAACTAAAAGTCCGTGGCTGACAAAGTTTGCTGATGACTGCAAACTGTGAGCAGTCATAGTATTAAAAGAGTTTTGCATAAATGGAATTACATCCTCTTCTCAAATTCCCTATTTAAATAACTTCATTTCCTCTTTCTAAAAGTTCACATATTCTAACCGTTGTATTAAAGCTTTAATATTTTCTGTGTTTTTAATCACATATACAAATGACTGCTTAGAAACTCATAACTTCAGCAAAATGGTAGTATTGTAAAACAAAGCAACTTAACTTATTGGCATCAATTTTTAAATAGTACCGATAAATATAATGTTGAATATTTAAGGTCCAAATACAATCAAAATTCTGGGAACTGGTTAATTTTTACAAATATTTGGAGACTTTGTGAACAAAGAAATTAATAAGATGTTTAACCCAGATAAGAAATCATTCCCCAAATTATTGGAATTTGTAATAAATGTCAATAATAATGTAATGAAAAATAAATCATATTTGTCACAAATTTAGTTATATTTCACATACTTAGACAATTCTTGTTGCAACTACTCCTCAAAAATTAATAATGAAGTCGTCTCTGAAGAATACTAGAAAATAATTTTAAAATCTACAGATAAAACTACATCTTCATTATGTTGGAAATTTTTCACTTGGAAATGTTGTCACTCCTAAAAAGAATACAATTATGTATAAAGCAAACAGAATTAAATGACAGAGATATGATTCTGAAATAATAACTGATTGGATGCACGTGGTGTATGAATGTGCAGTCATCTCCCCATTTTGGAAAGAAATTAATAACTTCATTCAAGCTCTATGGTCAGATAGATTTCATATTTTTCTACACTTTTGGCAGCAGTTGGTAAGTTAGCACAAAAGGTGGAAGGACTTTGTAACAACAATGGGTATGAGATGGGTAATAGAACTGTTAATTGTCTGATAAATCGTTCATCACTCCTGCTCAAAGAAATTGTATAGTGGACAATGGTGAGTCAAGAGCACCTGTCGCTTTAAATTCTAACGTTGCCTCTATAAGTTCCTGGTTATGTGAGAGACCTGGGAGTTCTGGAGAGGCAAACATAACATTTTCAGTTGACCAGTGGCTGAGGAATGAAGAAACTTGGGAGTAAATACACCAACATCGGGGCTAGCCACGGAACACTGGATAAATACATTAGTGTGTTTAAGGACTCCATTTACAAATACAAAAAGCTGCAGCTTGAGAACTATTATCTTTTGGAATGTTTGAAGCAAGAGCACATACCGAAAGGGTTGCGTATATGGCGTTACCCCACAGGAATTGTGAAAAATTCATAATTGCACCAGGACTTGATAAAATTATTCAGCAGGCAAGGCTGTGACTTACTCAATTTACTAATTGTTGATAATAATAGAAAAATGGCTATATTGAACAGCAACATTAGTAAACTTGACACTAGTATTAAAAATGATTTGCTTTTTGAGTTCAAAAGGAAAGATTATTATGATACTTTTCAGGCTGTTGATAAAATTTATCTGAACCTAAAAGTAGGAAGGATAAAAAGTTACTTAAAGACAAAAATGATTATGAGAATGGAAAGGCATACCCCGATCCACCAAGGGGGCAACAAAATAACAACAATTATGATAGGATTGACGTGTCTCATGTAGGGGATGTTAATGATGGCACTGAAGACAATTTAACAGATGCTGAGGACGCTTTAGGGTCTCCACCACTGAGGTGGTCACAACGTTTAATAAATCAGAGGAATAGGGACCAAGGGAACTGGGGTTATTGGCAGAAAATACTTCAGCAACAACAGAGAGGGAAAGGGAGGAGAGGGGGCAGATAAGCACCCCAATATCACAGGTAGAAATAGTAACTGAGGATTTATGTGGTGACAATAATGAGGTTTTGATTGTACACAATACAGCCAATGACTTTAAGATTTATAACTTGAGTCAAACACATGTCAGTGCCGAATGGGCAGACCTGTTTGACAAGGGCCTTAATTTTGTACTAGCAAAAAGGGCAAATATGGTGGAAACCATTTTGCAGTTAAAAACCTTCACCAGGAAGTTGAATTTGGCTTTACATTTTAAAAAAGGAACACAACCTAAGGGATGGACCTTTGCAGTTAAAAAGACCAAGTACATTTATTCCCCCAATGCACCCTATGGTACAAATGTTTGAAATGTTATGCGAAAAGGAAATTAGAGAACTGGGTTTTGGTAATGATAAATGTTTGGTCGATAATTTAACAACAAATGAAGTGAGCTTATTGTACATCATTTTAGACAATAATGATATCAGAATTATGAAACTGGACAAGAGTGGGGTGTGTGTGCTAATGGATGTAAATGACTATAATAGTAGGATGTATAGTTTGCTTTACAGTGACACCTATATTGAAGTCTCACATA
This sequence comes from Protopterus annectens, assembly GCF_019279795.1. Lineage (NCBI taxonomy): Eukaryota > Metazoa > Chordata > Ceratodontiformes > Protopteridae > Protopterus > Protopterus annectens. The sequence goes on along the minus strand of NC_056741.1, from coordinate 809,610,857 downwards.
ATGAACGTAATATTGCTTTTAGAAATGTAGATCTGATTCTAGATGAACTTATGTTGAATGGACAAATTAGCCTGGATGAGCACAAGTTTTTAGAGACTTTACATCCACGATTTCCAATTATTTTTGGAATTCCTAAAATTCATAAGTCCATTCCTAACCCCTCACCATGTCCAATTGTTGATACAAAAGCTTCTAATACCTTCTGTATTGCCAAATTTATTGACACCAAGGTCAAACATGTTCTTGATTGCAGGTCTACCCTATTTAAAGACTCTTGGGACGTCCTGGGAAAAAATAAGACAGAATATGTACCAGGACAATCTACTTATGGTGACAATTGATATTTGTGACCTTTTTTCTGTGATTCCCCATGAGTTGGGCATTGGATGGTTCTATGAATTTTTTTGCAAAAATATAACTATGGGCCACCATTTTGACCATCAGAACTTGCATGGAATTGGTGCTAGAGAACAAGTTTTTGAGTTTTGATGGATAACTGTTTAAACAAATGCAGGGGGTGGCAATGGGTGAATGCTGTGCACCTGTCTTTGCTAATATAGTACTGGCACAATGGGAAGATCTATATATTTTGGGGTCACCTTTCAGTAACTCTTGGACCCTTTATGGATGATATTTAGATGATATGGTCCTATTTTGGAAAGGTGGAGAAGAAGAGCTGCAGAGGTTTTTCAAATGTATACATGAACAACTTCATTTTTAAAGTTTATGATGGCTGTAGATAACAAGGCATTAAACTATCTAGATGTCACCATTAAAAGAGACTATGAGAAAAGAATCTTCACTTTCCATCTGTATAGAAAACCTACGTACTCCAGTTCCCTGTTACATTCTAGTAGTTAGCACCCCATCCACCAAAAAAAAGCCTTAGTTAAAGGTCAATATGTGAGAATAGCAAGGATGGTTTCAGACACAGAGGATTTTGTACATGAATGTGATGCATTAAAAAGTATGTTGGAGAGGAGGGCATATCCGAAGGAATTTGTAGACAATATAGTAGGTGAAGTGAAGAGAAAGAGGGTGGAAGGTATTTATAAAACCCTGCTGGATACTGACACTGGGTTAATAGGCATGGGAACCTCTAGTGTAGGAAGGTCCTTTCATAGAGCCCTGATTCTACCCTTTAATATTGACTATCACGGTATACAGGAAATAATTTATGGATTTTGGATGATATTTAAGATGGACCCTGAGGTATATACCTTGGTGGGAAATAAACCAGTAGTGGTCTACAAAAAGGAAACATCCCTTATAGGCATGTTAGAAAGAAACAGAAATAAGACTATAACAGGTGGTAGTTTTAAATATGGGAGATGTTCACAGTGTCAGTATATGGTGGATAAAGAAAAAAATCAAAATTAAAAATTTTGGTACAATAAAACCACTAAAGAAATATTATTGCTATTCCAGAGGTGTGATCTACACAGCTCTATGTCAGTCATGTGATGGATTTTATGTGGGGAAAACTAAAAGGGCATTTAGACAAAGAATATACCAGCATATTTATGATATTATTCATAAAAATGAGAATAATGCCCTTTTCAAACACATTAGTGCCCACTCTACACATACTTTCAAATTTTGTGCTATAGATCATGTTGAGTTGGGACATCGTGTTGGACTTTCTGATGACTTCCTTGAAGTCAAGGAATTAAAATGGCAGATTAAAATTAATACATGTGAACTGCCTGGATTGAATGAAAGGCTGTCATTAGGGCCTTTGTTAAAGCTAAAATTGCCTATTTTCTATAATTGTGTTTTACAATCATGGTTTACAACAATGATTTTATCATATTTTATATATATGTGTGTTTTATATACATGTTTTATTGTTGGTAACTAGTTTTACATGTTGATTTGTATTGACTTTTTATTAATATTCATGTTTGTTCAAAAATATGGGGGAGGGTAATTTGTTTCATTAGACCAATGAGAGGGCAGGAGTGTATATTTAGGAAGTTGGGGTATAAGTTTTTGTCATTCTGAAGAAGTCTAATATTTATTTAGATGAAAGCGCTTAATAAAACTGTTGTGTGGTGCTATCAGGTGCATCCTGTCATTTTCTGCATCATTTTCCAAGTTGGTTTTCATTTTTTGTGGATTTCTTAATATTTCTAAATCTTTATTTTTATTTAATGCTCCAATTCCTGAGATAATTCAAAAAAACTCAAGTGCCTCTTCTTTTGTCTATTCTTGCTATAGCCAGAAAAGAAATTACTAAAAATTGGAAAAGTAAAGGAACCCTCTGTAGTGTTGAATTTATTAGTGTGGCAAAAATTGTTTGCATTAGTGAATTGCATACTATAAAGATGAGAGCTTCCAATATTACACATTCATATAAGTCTTGGCTTAAACTTAAATATTTGATTGAAAAATATTAACTGTTGTTGATATGTATAACTTTGATGTATTGATCAGCTTTGGACCTATGTAAATAGTTATGTGTTTGTTTTATAATTAATTTGTTTATTTATTGTTTTAAAACCAAATAAAAAATAAAATAAAGAAACCTACAAGCCATGGCAGAGAATACATATCATGCAGCCTTGTGCCAGACCTGAGATATTGTTGAGTGAATAGTTGGACTGCTAAAGGTCCACTTTCACTGTCTAGATGTCTCTGATGGTGCACTGAGGTAAGACCCTGGAACATACAGTACAACCTTAGCAGTATGTGCAGTCAGTATTACAGTACATTGGTGATAAGTGAACAGTTACAGCAAGACAGGCATATTTGTGAGGAAGAAGTACTGAGTCAGCGGTGGAAGAGGAGCCTGAGGAGGGGTCTGTGCAGAATGCAGAAGGCAGCTGCAGCCATGTGCATGGAAGGGGTTGGGGATGTGGTCACCACATTGCACATGACTACCACTAGCATTATGATCCTTCACTGTGCTGGGATTTGGCTGCCACCATCATTGGAGCCAGACAATTCCCCAACAGCAGGCAGACCTATATCCCCTGTGGTGGAAATGGATAAGGGTACCTGTGAAAATACCAAAATATTACCCAGACTAAGGATGAACTATCCACCAATGCTAGCAGCCCAGTGAAACTACTGTACGTAACAGAGTGCTATGGAAAATTTCTATTTAACATATATTGGGCAGATAGTTTTTGTACCTGTACTCCTGATGTTCCTTTAAAATTAAAGAAGCTATGCGTGCAATATCTATGATCTTGATTTGGATAACTTCTGAAGGTGCTACCACATGTGAAAACACACCCATCTAGGGCATCACCATTCATGATACCACCTGCTTCTCAGCACCAGTATTCAGCACTTCAAGAAGGATTCCTGAATTTTCTAGAACCCTAGACAGAGATGCCAGAACTTCTCTGTTTGACATCAGTGATTCTGTCAGTGGGCCAAGTGGGATATCTTACTACGTGTCTCTGAGAGTATGGCAATGATCCTTCTTTGGCCTGCTTATAGGTTTGATTTTGGACTCTGACAGGCTTGGTGTTCTTTATAAGATCCTGCAAGACATGCATACAGAAGGTCTATTCATATCTCTCATGACAAAGCATCCATTGACTGTGTTTACAGAGGGCTTGTGACAGGATGATATTCTCTGCATATAAAAATTTAATTTTCAAGTGCTAATCACCTTTTAGCATGACAACCTGGAAAAGCAAAGAAATATGAGTGTAAACTATCAGAAGGTCATATGCCACATACCCCTTTGCAGCAATATCTGTATTGCCCAATGCTAGCAAGGCCTGTTTTCCATTGCAATCAGCTGGTGGCTTTGTGGAGCTGCTATGTATGATGGTTGTCCAGGTGTTGCATTGACATGGTGGGGTCACATTACTCTGAGCAGGAATTCATGTTCACATATGACTGTATGTAAGACAGCTCATATCATTTTTATAATCGTATACCACAGAGGCAAACATTCTGCCTTCATGTACAGTTGGGAAGATTACAAGTGTAGTGACATGGGAGTACTAAAGCATGTGACTTCTAGTATTCCCCATCCTCCCTGTATGTAATGTACACTGTTCTTGTGATGCACAGTCATTCCAGCCCCACAGCAAAAATCACCTGGGGGTGAATCAGACAGAGAATATGTATGCATCTACTGATAGGCATGTGCTTACAACAGGACATCTCGCAAGACTTGCATGCAATCACCTACCAGTGTCCACCTACATCCCATTACATAGGTATTTACTGAGGCCATCCAACCCTCCCCCACATCAAAAGATGTAACACAGATCAGTCATGAAAAACCTAGTATAGATGCAGGAAGAGGTACAAGGACCATAGTCTACACCTCCTCTACAGTGATCCCTAATGCAGGCAAAACAAGTGTGTTTGTTACAGAATCCAGTGTATCCATTGCCTGCCAGCAAAATCACTCAGTATTACAATAGGAGTCACACCCCTACCCATCTACTGGTAACAGTATTACTACTACTACTGCTACTACTACTACAGCTACTACTATCACTACTGCTACTAGTGCTACTACTGCTATTGCTTCTGCTGCTGCTACTACTAATATGCCTACTATTGCGACTACTGCTATTACTACTACTGCTGTTACTACTACTGCCACCACTGCTACTAGTATTACTGCTATTGCTGCTGCTACTACTACTACTGCTACTGCTACTACTGCTGCTACTACTACTGCATTTACTGCTACAGCTACTGGTACTACTGATACTGCTATTAATGTTACTACAACTGCTATTACTGCTAGTACTACTGCTACTAGTACTACTGCTGCTACTGCTGCTGCTATTACTACTACTGCAACTACTATTTTTACTGCTACTACTACTACTACAGCTACTACTGCTACTAGTACTACTACTGCTACTGCTGCTGCTACTGCTACTACTACAACTACTACTACTACTACTACTACTGCTACTACTTCTACTGGCACTACTGCTACTACTACTACTACTAGTACTACTGCTATTACTGCTAGTGGCACTACTATTACTGCTACTACTACTACTACTGCTACTGCTGCTGCTGCTACTAATGCTACTGCGACTACTACTGTTACTGCTATTGCTACTACTACTGCCACCACTGCTACTAGTATTACTACTGCTGCTGCTGTTACTACTACTACTACTGCTGCTGCTACTACTGCTGCTACTACTACTACTGCTACTGCTACTACTACTACTGCTACTGCTGCTGCTGCTACTACTGCTGCTACTGCTACTATTGATACTTCTTTTACTACTACTTGTGAAGATATGTGAAGGCTGCCAGCCTAGCTAGATAGAATTTTGTAGATAATTCTGTCATTTGTAAAAATTAATATAAGCCACAGGCTTGTTCTCTTAAATGTGAAAAGACTGTATTGGATGCTGAACTGCAAAAATTTAACATCAGTGCACTCTGCTATAAGAAAGCTGATAAGTCAAGCATTTTATGACTGTTTTAGATCTCAGGGCTCGGAGCTGTGGTGTCTGAACAAGCAGCTTCTTTCTTTTGTTTTGAGACTAGAGTTAATTGCTAGATTTTACATATATGTCTTTAATTGCTGTAGGTTCCTGACCAGGTGCAATGCTACTAAGAAATGTTAATGTAGAGTTTCTGTTAGCCTGGGAAACCAGAGAATTGTTAAGAATGATGTAATTTAAAATGAGTCAGCAGGATGCATTATCAATTTAAAGGACTTTCTCGGAGACAGAGAGAGGTCATTTTGCATTTGTCTTCAGAACATCCAACTCACCAGCACGCTGCCTGTGACTGTATGTAAGTAGGATCTTAGACTTTAGTGTCTCTCTTAGAAATAGCTAGGAAATAGGAAGATTAGACTAGTTGTTTTCTGTACTGATGTCAGAACTTTTCTACTGTATTATTTTAAGCATTTCTCTGTGATCTCTGAACTCTTGACTAGCACTGTGCAGTAAGAAGTATTGTCTTGTGTTTTTATTATTTATTATTAAATATTTTTAAACCTTTCAACTGTGGCTGTTTTGTGTAGAGATAGTTTAAGCTCTAGAGTACACTGCATGTATATAGCGATACTGGCCAAGCCACTCCATTAAGCCTTAAAAAGTTCTGGTCACACTTACTAATTGGATAATAATATTGCACAGTAATAATTAGACACCCTTTAGTGAGGGCCTTTTTAGTAGCTGATAAGTAAGGGTCCTGGTGGCAGTGATTACTACCTTATAGCCTGGACAGAAGGGACACCACTAGTGAACCCTTGCCAGCCTTCCCCAAGAGTGCCTGTGTGGCTGTATATAAATCATATCTCAAAATATGTATGTTTATGTCAGCTACTTGGGCAGGGTTATGAAGCACTGGTTGAACAGAGAGAGTGCTAGGAGGACTTGGCTTGGGACTTGTGCCAGTGGGGAGTCTTACTGTGGATCTGGAGAGAAAGGGAGAAACCAACCCCAGACTGATTGTGATCTATGTGTGCTCTTAAGGAAAATTGTACTTTACTGTGTGTGTATTTGTTATCCTTCCCAATGTGGATGCCCCTCACTGGTGTTAGTGGTGAGGATTGAGGCTCCTTGATTGCTGGGCCAGTGCACAGGCATCACATATTAATTATAAGGATCTTATTAGTAGCTGATATTAGTGGTTGATGGCAAGTGGTACTACCGTATAGTCTGGGCAAAGGGGCAGGGGCATAGCTGGAGAACCTGTGCCAGCCTTCCCCAGGAGTTTCTGTGTGTTTGCATATAACTCATATCTCAAAGTGTGTGTGTGTGTGTGTGTGTGTGTGTGTGTGTGTGTGTGTGTGTGTGTGTGTGTGTGTGTGTGTGTGTGTGTGTGTGTGTCTGTGTGTGTGTGTGTGTGTGTGTGAGCTACTTGGGCAGGGACACAAAGTACTGGTTGGACAGAGAGGGTGCTGGAGGTTTTAGCTTGACCACTAGGCTGAGATATGGACCCTATAGCTGTGCCAGTGTGGAGTCTTATTGGGGTTTTGGAGAGAAAGGGAGAAACCAGTCCCAGACTGACTGTGATCACTGTTTGCTCTTAAGGGAAATTGTACTTTACTCTGTGTGTATTTGTTATCCTTCCCAATGTGAACGCCCCTCATTGGTGTTCGAGGTGAGGATTGGGGCTCCTTGATTGCTGGGCCAGTGCATGGACATCACACTACTATTACTACTACTAGTACTACTGCTACTGCAGACTCTTCCCCAGCATCTGCAGTCTGGGAAGTGATTATAAAAAGTAGACACTACTTGCTGCTATGTACCCTTTCCTAGCACCTGCAGTCTGGGGGTGTGATTGTAAAAAGCATATGGACATAGCAGTAAAACAGTAATGCCATGTGGATGTGGAAAACAAGGCCACTCCATGCACACCTCTGGAGTGTCAGTATATTACTTGTTCATCAACCCACCATATGCCCATGTCAATGCCATCCTGTGTAGCATAACACTTACATTTTTGCTATACCTCTGGTCTGTTCCTTGGTGCATTGCATACAATATTAGAATGGCTGCCAGTCACCTGTTGAGAACTGTTTTAATGACAGCAGTTGCTTCTTTGACTTTGGCACAGCACACTGGCATCATAGGCATGCTAGCATAAATAGTAGCACTAGCCAAGTCCACATGGCATTTCCTTGACCTTGTTCTATGCGGCATGTCCAAAGGGTGACAACCCTCCACACCCTCATGGCCTATAATGTTCAACATTTCTGCCCTACTGCTGTGGCCCAACCCTGACTATAGGTACACTGGCACAGCACAACTGTATGCACATCATACAAAAGGGACAATTCAGTTTATATATATAGTCAGAACTGTAGTAGCATACCTAGCAGCTAAGTAGTACAACAATAGCTACATGTAAAACTGGTCTTCAAAAAAACAGTCAAAGTACTAATGACACCTCACTCTCTCTCTCTTGTTGTTTTATTTTTATTAATTTATTTAAACATTTTCTGCAGCATCTGCAACAGCTGTACCAATGACATGGCACCTGTCTGAACCCCACCACCCATCCCATGCTTCTCCAACTAGCACATTATCCAGCTCTAGGCTTGTCGCCCAAATGGATGATGGACATTCTGCATTGAGGAGAAACCTGGGGTAGCTCCTGTGTCCTCTGGTAGTCACTAACTGGAGGAGAGTGCTGTTGTTCCCTCAGGGGATGCTGCTTGGGAAGGGGTCATAATTTGTCATTTAGCAGGAGTTGGCTTATATGGTGGAAGAGTTAGTGACCAGCAGCTTGAAGCCTGCACTGAATGCCTAGAGAGAGTCCTCATATGACTTACAGAGTCACATCACTGTCTGGCACTGCCATCACTAACAGGGCTTATTGAGGAGGGAAGTCGGATTCTAACCTGTTTGTGGGTCTAACACAGGCAGCAAGGAATCAGGAGTGGGGGTACCCCACCCTATTCCCAATCTTGATGCTACCCTTCCTTGTGTGTGTGTCACCTTCCCTTATTTGTTGACCAGTTCTCCCCATCAACCCTGTCCTCTCTGTGTCTCTCTGTCAGTGTATCCACTGTCAAGCCCCAGATTAATTGCTACACATTGTAGTGTACTTAAAAGGGCATTATTTTGATTTTTACCTTGGATGGCATACAAATGTTCATAAATACACTGGCTCAAACACTAATAGTCTTACATACATAGGAAACAATCACAGCCAGAGTATGTTGCCAAAATATACCCCAGGATAACTGTTGCAATTACAGTACTTAGTTAAAACAAAATTCCTATCTCTGTGGTTAAAAGATATCACTAGAGTTTCAGAAATGCATTTACTAAATGTATATTCACCACATTTAAATATCCTTTAGTTTTGTCTGTTATAAAGTTGAACTACAAAATGTATATGCACCACCTTTTAATATCCTTTCATGTATCTTAGTTATTAAAGTTGCCAAACCACTAACCTGAGCATTGTACTCCAATAACATTTTAACTTTGTAGTTGAATACAACGTAAGGTGCACCAGCCATAAACTTTACCTTTACCTTAAAGTATTTCCCAGTTATTTCTAAGACCATTTTTAATGTCTACAGTGTCTGTGCTATAAGTCAGAAAAATACCTGTGCATCAGAAATCGAATACACTCTCTTATTGGCAATTTGCTTATGTCTACCTTCATTTAGAACAGGGGTATATTTTTTTGACTTTTCTTAATATCACTGGTGTTTCATAGAACAAAATTGTTACTGTATTCTTATTTGTAAAATGTATCCTCTATTTTTTTCCATTTGTTTTTTAAACACTTCTTCATTAATAGTAAGTCTAGACAGCCTGACAGTCTAGTTTTTTACTATGTTCTTCTTGACATAAAGAGGTACCGAATAGAGAAATGCAAATAATTAACAAATACTGTTTTTTTCTATAAATAGATGAAAAAAAAAATCTTACTGTTCTTTTCAAAAAATAACTGTATCTCAGTCTTTTTAGCTGTGCCACATGTAAATCTTAAAAAATCATTGCAGATACTTAACTGTGATCAAAGGTGGTACTATTAGAATCACAAATGAAAAAAAATGACATCAAAGCAAACATCAAATTTTACATTACTGAATGTCTAAATAGTGTAATATGGTATTCTCCCAGTTGCTAATAGTGAATTACCAAACATTTGGGCCATAAATGTCCCAATTGCCCCACCTGACACCTATTAATATCTGTCCTGAAACATTAAGAAGTTGTTTTTCATTATACATTCTGAGAGTGTACAAATTACATTAAGAGCACTATTAGAGTACTTTTTCAACTTAAATACTAAATGATATACTTGACCTCCAGCTTCTGAGGAATTCAAGTATACAAGGATGTCACATCAGCTGTTCCCAGTAAAGCACTGTCAGATACATTTTGAATATTCATTGTGTTTTTTCTTTCTAAAAAGTGCCACATATCATTAATATAGTGAGAAGGTCATTCTTAGAACATGAAGCGAAGCACTTATTATTTATTATTTATTTATTTGCATTTGTTTACCGGGATGGTGCACTGGGCCAAGAAGTGCCCATTTTCAGTGGAGGCCCGGGGAGAAAAGCTCCACATACAAAAGAAATTTAAATAAAATCAAATGTTCTACCTACACAGAGAGATAACAACTTAAAAAAATACATACGATCTTATTATAAATTTCTAGCTAGAATAACAAAGGCAGTATACATTATATATAAAATATACAAAGTACAATATATCATCTGCTTTGGATATTGCAGAGTGAAGACAGCAAGAGATAGTTGCATAACTGTTAAGCAGAGGGGAGAAAAAAATTAGTGAGATCAGGTGGGGGAAGATGCTCTGTAGTCATAGCTACATGTACTAAATATAGATCTTAGTGGTGGATAGTAAGTACTTTTGTGCAGTTTGTCATACCAAAAAAAAGACACTCATACGTTGATATGAAACTTTAAAAAAAACATAATTCTTGAAAAATCTGACCTTTGAGTAAAAGGTCAGTTATAACATTATTTAACTGCAAACCACATCAATCTCTTTTAAATCTAATCTTAAACAATTCTGGAACTCTATTAACCAAATATTATATCCTGGTAATCTTAGCTCCCCCAATCCATGCCCAGACAAGACATCTGAAGAAAGTTCCACTATTTTCAATACCTATTTTATTGAGTCAATATCTAAGCTACTGAACCCTAACCCAAACTCCTCTACTACTAACATCTTTAACTTTTCTGAACCTAATCCTATCTCCTCGAATACCTTCTCCCTCAAACCTGTACCTACTAGCTACATCAAAACTCTACCCTCTAAATTAAAAACATGTTCCGCATCAGCTGACAATATTCCTTCCACTTTTCTTCTACTAGCAGTTGACTCTCTTGCTCTCCCTGTATCTATCCTAAGCAATCACTCTATCTCTGAATCTAAAGTCATTTCCATCTGGAAACAATGCTACACTCTACCTATACACAAAGGAGGTAACTCCTCTGATATCTCCAACTTTAGACCTGTTGCTATCCTTTCCTCTCTCTCTAAAGTACTAGAAAAATGTATTCATAAACAAGTTATGCAGTATCTAATACAGGAAAATCTGCTTACACCCACTCAACATGGCTTCAGACCCAAACATAACACCACTACAGCTCTATTATCCTTCCTCAACACTGTCTGTATAGCCATGGACGGCCATAAACTTATTTCTTGCGTATTCTTGGACCTCTCAAAAGCTTTCAACACTGTCTCACACTCTCTTCTGCTGCACAAACTGCATAACCTCAACTTCTCATCTGATACTGTTGCATGGTTCTCCAGCTACCTCACTGATAGATCTCAATCAGTGAGATGGCACTCTGCACTCTCCCCTCCTCTCCCTGTAAAAATGGGTGTACCTCAAGGGTCTATCCTAGGGCCTTTACTTTTTAATATCTTTACTAATCAGTTCTATACCTCCTGTCCTCAGTCATCTTTAGTGCAATACGCAGATGACTACAGTCATCACCACAGCCAACTCTCCCTCTAATCTCTTCTCAGCTACTCAGGCATCTTTTAACTTAGTTGAAACATGGATCTCCAACACCCAGCTCATCCTTAACCCTAAAAAAGCAAAGCTGTTACTCTTCCTACCTAAAAAGTTCAACAATATTAAACCCTCCTTCTCCATACTGTCCCTTAATAACACTCCCATTCAGGTAGAATCCAGCACTAAGCTCTTAGGCATAATCATCAACGATCAGCTTAAACTTGACTTGCATGTTAATAACTGTATCAAAAAGACTCAGTCAGAACTAGGGCTCCTTTACCATAACGAGAAATTCATTACCTCTGAAGCCAAGATTACTCTCTCTTACCTACCTTCTACCCAGTCTAATGTACAATTCTCAAATTTTCACAAATCGTAACTCAACACTCCTGACCAAACTCGAATCTACCTACAACAAGGTTGCTAGATTTGCTGCCCAACAAACCTACAAATCCCATCACTGTCTCTCTCTAAAACACCTAAACTGGCTTGAATTACCCACCAGCTTCTTCTCTTTCAGCTCCAGATCATCCATTTTATCCTATACCAGCCTTCCTACTGCCCAGCACTATTCCCTCTCATCTCCCATTATTTTCCCTCCAGACCTCTCCAAAGCTCTAACCAAGACCTACTACAAATCTACAAACCTAAGTCTAAATTTGGATGCAACATGTACAGCTATCACCCCACTATTGCTTGGAATAGGCTCTCACTAGAAATCAGGACCCTTACACATCCTAAACAATTTAAGACAGCCACCGAAGAGCACTTTAAAAGTCACTGGTCCTGCCACTGCACTCTCCCTCCTTAACATCCCCTACTTCTCATACCTTAATCTACTTTCTGCCCTTAACTCACTCTTCTCACTAGCTCTCTCTAATCTTCCTTGACTACTCTTTCTACTGTCTTCTAAAATCTATTAAGCAAATTGCCTCAGAGAAACATTCTATTGTAATTGTCTTGCCTTCATGCAACTGCATTATGATAAAACTGGGTTTTTGTAACCACTTAACTGAAAACTATATTCATCTTAATGACATATTTTTTTTTATACATCTTGAAATAGTTTTTCTATACTCCAGATTGTTGACACTGTATAACATTGTATTGCTACTTAATGCCTTGTAATAATCCTGTAACATTGCTGTTTAATGCTAATTTATAATGAAAATTGTTTAAGATGTTGGAGCTTTTCTCCCCAGGCATCTGCTGAAAAAGGACTCTTCAGCTCAGTCGGACAATCCCGGTCAACAAATGTAAAATAAATAAATAATAATAAATAAAGACACTTAACAGTCCATTTTCTTTTGAACTCAGTCAGATACTAGTTTGGTAATAAAGTAAGAACGCCCACTGGGAATTTGTTTAATTCACATTTTCAGTTAGCAAGACTGTTCTTACCACCTATGCCTCCTGTCTAAATGCAATACATGCTATTTGGCTGATTTTTAGTCAGACATGAGAGATGACCTTTAATTCTCTAGGCAAGTAGTTTAACTTTCATCCTGTATTCCATGATTGACCCTCATTTGTACCTTGTTTAGATGCTGAGAAAATTAAATATGTCTCTCAACAGTACTGTATATATATATATATATATATATATATATATATATATATATATATATATATATATGGTTCCCCTTTATAATCTTGAAATACTGAAATCTCCAATTTCAGTATCTCTAAACCATAAAGGCGAATTCACAAAACACTGATAGCCCAAAACCGCGAAATTTGAAATCCCGAACACACAGCATACACCACACATACACCACAATACCCACAGTACAAAACAAAAAAACACACAAAAACATAACACCACACATCCACAAACCTACACTACAAATAAGCAGGGGGGAAAGCTTCCCTGCACCCCTACACCCCCCTACTTATATATACTAACTCCGGGATCGCACAAACAGAAAAATAAAGTAAACTCACACCCAGACATTCTACAGTCCCTTGCGCGCGCGCGCACACACACACACACACACACACACACACACACACACACACACACACACACACATCATGCAAACACCAACACATCCAATACTTACACACTCATACTTTCACCTGCCTACCCAAACACACTCACATACACTAAAACTCCCACCCAAAACCCTTACAAAACACTCACTTACCTTAATTTCCACCTAAATCCACACACAGCACCCAACACCATCTACACAAAACACTGCACGTAACACTGCGCAAAGCCATAACCGCAAATTTGAGATATTTGAATTTGTGGTTATGCACTTTCACTATTTTAAAAATTCTCTTTTATGGTCTCGAGATACTGAAATTCGAGATTTCAGTATTTCAAGATTATAAAGCGGAACTATATATATATATATATATATATATATATATATATATATATATATATATATATTTCTTTTTTTAAGGGTTCCAGTTTCCTGTAATATTCAGTCACATAGCCATCAGCTCATGTTTTTATGATTATTTTAGTCTATTCACCTGTTACGGAATACATTAATGGCACTGCTTGTGCCTTGTCTTTATAGTTATCTGATTATCTGATAAGTTTACCCTTTTGTCATGCTCTATTTTTTGTCCTTGGTTGTATACAGATTCTCAAACATTGTATTGATTTATGTAATTTCTTTGGTAGAAGCTATTGTAAGCTTTATTTTTTCTTTTTAAAGCATATACACAAAACTCCTTCTCTCTTCCTTTAGGCTATCATATATAGTCTCTACCTTACAACTTGGATACAAGACTGCCATCAGACTGTATATACCACATATGCTTCCTGTCTAAATGTAATAAATGCTGTTTGGTCCATTTTGATCTGACATGAGAGCTAACTTTCAGTTCCTGGGGCAAGTAGTTTAGCTTAAATCTTGTATTCCATGTCTAGTACTGAAATAGACCTTAAGTACTGGCAATTGACCCTACTTTGTTAGGTAGTTCAAGTGGGAAAAAAATATAATTTTGCTAGTTTCTGAACATTTGCCATAGAACATGAATACATTTAAATAAGCAATTCCTGTAAAATTCAGTCATGTAGCCATTAGGTCATGAGACTACATTACTATCGTAGATAGTCTCAACCTTTCAGCTTGATTGCTCACCACTGATAAAGTATGTATTCAGTTATTATCCAGAATATATTATATTTCTTGGTTTAGTTCATTGATCATTTCCTTTTACTTGGGCTCTTTGCCACTTTTAATTTTCTTAGTTGCTATAGTTCTATTTTTTCTACTATACTATGTTTTGCATGAATCTTCCTCTTTGGATAGCCTTTGAATTACTTTGTCTCATGTTGTAAAAGAAAATTTCTATCTCAGCAGCTCTTATGATAAGGGAACACTACTAAAAACTATTCTGCTTCACCTTTACAGCTGCAAGCAAAAGTTAGTCTTGGGAGTCCCACACTTTAGAATTCACAGATTATGGTATGAAAGCATCATAATTGGAATTTCAAGTGTTCATTCCTGTGACCAACAGAAGGTAATGAAACCATGCTACTGTTCTCTGTTGCATATAAATATCATATGTGCAGGGAACCATAATTTAAATTTGTTTGTTAACCCTCCCCTGTCTTTTAGTATTTTATATAGTCACATATACACATAGACACAGGGTGCAGGGTTTGATTCTCATAAGAGGTAATCGGCTAGGCTTAAAGTGGCCCACAAGGGCAGTTAACCTAGTACTAAGCTATGAACCTATATAGTCATCACAAAAGCAATCTTCCTCTAAGATTATACTCATCATAACCAGGAGATTTACTTATACTCTTACCTATAAGTAAGGTAGCAGAATGGCACCTGCAAGCTGATATAATGTACTAAACATGTACAGTGACATGATCATCATGGGACATATGTGATATACAATGCTGGAGTTACTAATGAGTATTTGGAGAAAGTTATAAAAATGTGACATATTTACATTGATAATGCAAAAATGGAACATGATTCTATTATGTTGTGAGTGGGGGTTTCAAGTAGTGAGTGTTGGTATAATTGGCATTAAATTATAGCAGGTAATGTGAGGACATTCTGAGATATAAATGTTTAGTAATACATTTCTTGATATCTGCATTAATCTTGTAAAAGCTGTATAACTTACAGGTGAGCAAATGGTACCATCTTACACAAAACATTAAGCTTAGAGCACAGTTCTGCTGATGATACTTGCCATCTGACATGCACAATTTTTCAGATTAAAATTGCTAAAATACAGTGAAATAATATATGCACAATTTGCATATGTAGTAAAATATCAGAAAACATCTTGCTCACCTGCTCTTGTTATAAATCTCTGGAGAGCCCTCAAACAATTCTCATGTTTGAGCATAACTGCAATTTTTGGCAAACAAAATGCAATTTTTTTCTTTCATAAATGTGCTATAAAATGCGTGTCACAAGACACAGCTTTGATACTTACACCAGCGTGCAGCTCATTATCTAACAGATTTAGAACTTTATATTTTTTGTAACACGTCATTTATGACAATCAAATCATATGAGATGTGTTTTCAATAAAGAATGTTGGAGAAAAGCTCTCAAGAAGCAACCAAGCAGGTTGTTGGCTTAGAAGACCTTGAGAATCAAGGTAATTAATCAGCATTCTAGTTTCAGGATGAGTGAAATATTTAAGCCTACTCCATAAGTATTCATCTTTGCCAGAGTCATATAACTTTTCAGTAATAAATAAACAACCAGACAATTTATATTTTCTTAAACAAAGACTTTAGGAGTGAGTATACTGTTTTTATCATAGTGTACTGGTTCTGCACCTTGTCTGCTATCATTGTGAAGCCACTTTCTGTGTCCAGAAAATGAAAAAGTGTTATCTCACAACTAGCAACTTCCATCTTTCTCCTACATCATATCATTACTTTCACAGTATCTAATAGAGTTTATATTATACCTTTTCAAATGTACTACCTTTAAACATATTAAATCAAAACATTTTATTCACGTACACATTTAAACCACTAACTCCACAAATCCTATCACATATTAGGCATGCATGCCACCTTATAAAAATCAGCTTGCTATGACTGCTAGATGAAGCCGTTTTGGGCTTACAAAATGACAATTTGATGTTAATGTATTTGATTAAGGTTGACAGTTCATCAACTACTCTGTTTTAAAGCAGTGTACATTCATATAATGCATCGCTTGCAGTTTTATGCCCATATTTCCTTACAGCAGAGAATATTATGGTGGACCAGTCTTTTTGGCAGGCTGGCAGGCAACCTTCACAAGGCTTTCCTTTGTAGACCATATCAAAAGGGATCAGCAGCTAGTGCACCATAACGGTGGCTTTTTCTTTAAGGTTGCTAGTTCAGAAACAGGCAGACAGGACAGAAATAATAAGGGACAGCTGCACATTAGGCTATTTAAAGAGCCATGCCTTATAGTAAGGAGACTTGAGACCTTCGGGTCTGAAGGGGTACCAGGGAGAACTCTTCAAGGAGTTAAACATGTGCATAGGTTAGTACTAGGTTAACTGCCCTTGTGGGCCATTTTAAGCCTAGCCAATTACCCCATGTGAGAATCAAACCCTGCAGCGTCTGCAAGGTAAATACCTTAACCATTATGCCATCCTCCCACCCCAAGTAAGACTGAAATGCAATTTACAGAGTGTTCTTTAAAGGGAAATTAACTTATTACCTGCCAAAAGAGAAGTCATTGTGACATACCCCTGCCAGGTGCACTTCATTTTGTTGAAAATAATACCATTGAATCCCTATTTATCAAACTCGATAAACTGAAAGCTAAATTCAGTGAACGATCACTTCTGCAATTTGTTTTCCAAGGGAAACTAACTATTTGTCCATCACTGGGAATTTGCCCTTTTCCCCACTGTAGTGCGATCTCGGAGTTGGTATATTTAGTTGGGGGAGGTGCAGCTCTCCACTTGGATGAGAATTAGATCATGTGGTTCTTCTGATGATTGCTAGGTTGGTCCACTAGTTAGTTTCATGGGGAGAAAATTTGCAGACGTGACCGTTCATTGAATTTAGCTTTAGATTTATTGAGTTTGATAAATAGATATCCAATGGTTTGTATTTTTGACAAAAGGATATAGACCCATCCCTGCCTGGGTGTGAATTGAAGGATTCTACAGTTTGTTCCTGCCTGGGTAGGAGTAGAAAGAGAGCTACTCTGCCTTTGTCATTTCTATGGATATTTTTTAATAACCAGCTTTTGAGAGCACTAACACCAGGAAGCTCTACTAAAAAGGAAAGACTATATGACCTTATCTTATTGAGCCTGTATGAGGTGTGTATATCATGAGAAACAGTTTTATTGTAGACTAAAAGTGACTGAATATTTCAGACTGAATTTCCTGTGCTACATATTTATTACTGGTGTTTTAGTTTGCCAAACACAGTGTGAAAAGGGAAATTGCATGTAACTGGATCTAAATAAAGACTATCTTAGAGTTACACTGTGTTTGCCAAGGATGTATAGCTACTTTTGTTGTATGCAAAATTTGTTTTGCAAAAAGAAACAAATGCATTTTATTTTTTCATTTACTTCATACATAGACTAGTATTGCGTAAAACAGTTGCTTTTGTGGCTGAAGTGGGTAAACAGTTTCAGTAATCTTGTAGTTTTGTAATTCTGGAAAATAAAAATGCTCTACAGGAACTGTTGTGCTTCACCCATACACCTTATAGTTAGTTTTTGGGTAATATTCCCCAAAATTACACAAGATGCTGTGCTGTGCTCTGTTCAGCACCTTATTACTCATACTGGGTGTAGATGACTCCGTAGATAACCATTTCTGGTATATATGGATTATAGATACTGAATTCTGATAGAAAAGATGGAGAAACAGATCTGGGCTTGGCAAAGTTTAACAAAACTTTAATGATTTTTACCACAACACTCCAGGAGCAGTGTGCAGTGACTGATCAGCACCTGGCCAGTTTGCAGGAAATCACTGGGTAACAGCTAGACAGTCTTCAGAAAAGAATGAACATCATTTGGGTATTATACAGGATATATGTACGGGTACAGATCAATACCTGGTAAACCACTTGCAGCAGATTGTCACCCTGGTAAACCAGTCATCTACCTCACAGAGATTCATAGACACAACTCACCTCTGACAAAGCTCGCACTGAATGATGATATGGAGGCATACTCACTTTGTTTTTTTAAGTATGGGGCTAGACAGAAATGGCACCAAATGCATCAAAATTCTGTCATCTCACCTAACTGGAGAGATACTGAAACATACATGGATCCCAGAGATTCTGATGCATAAGACAAAAGAAACTGGAACAAGAAATTTTAGATAGGTTTGGGGGTTGACCTGAAGCATACCCTGTATGTTTCATAACTGGACATTTCATATGGACACACTGGGAAGACCACAAATAGCTCATATAAAGCACAGTTTGAAAGTATGATTAGAACCTTATAACATCAATGTAAGAAAAGTTTTGAACATATTTTCTCCTGGCTGTAGATAAATTCAAGAGGTTACTCCTAGTATTTTAAGAAAGTCGGTGGCCCAGAATAATCCTATGTCTTCTGAGCATCTAATAATTGTATTGGAGCATTTGTACCAAACTGAAGTTAGATTCGAAGTCAAGCTTGCACACATAAAGTGCCTGTAAAAAGCCTTTAACCAAGTATGCTTCTTTGCCTGAGACTAAGAAAAAGTACGATCATTTGTAGCAATTTGTTTTACATACTCTAGAAAAGGATATGTAGCTAAGTACTGTACAGACAATGACAGCAGCACTATGCCTGTATAACTGCCAACAGTAGTCAACAGTCAGTTAAACAAAAGTGCATCTGAATGTACCAGTGGACTGTGATAATGCTGAACTGTTACGTTTTACAAATAAAATCTGCAAATTATTATAGTAAAAGGGAAAGAATTACTAGGACCGTTTGATTCAGGAAGCATGGTTACACTGGCTAAATCATAATGTATTTGCAAGCATAAAACAACTAGCAAGTAAAATATTGAAGTGATATGAGTACATGGAGACAAAAATGGAATACCCCATAACACAAGTATAAACACAGACTTTCTTAGATAAAGTTTTACAACATAGAAAATGGGCCTGGAGAAAAGGCAAACTTAAAGCCATGCCAGAGTCCCAACATCAATCAGTTAAGGACAAGGTGCAAAATTGCTTAACTATGTTGTTATAGAAGAATTCCTGAATGAGTAGAATAGTCCAATTGTACTCATCCTGAAACCTAATGGGTCTGCAAGGTTTGATATCAGTAAAGTAAACAGCATATCTACATATGATTCATACCCCACGCCCTGACTAGATGACGTGTTAGAGAAACTGGACAAGGTTACTTTTCTGTCCACTTTACACTTACCCAAAGGCTATTGCTGAATTCTACTAACTACAGATTGTATGAAGAAAATTACATGTATCACACCAAATAGGCTGTTCCTTTAAAGTGTTCTTCATTTCAAATTCTATGGAGCATGTCCTCCAGATTTTCAGAAGCTGATGGATAAAAGCCTTAGACCCCAATCTAGACATGCAGCAGCCTGTCTGATGATGTTGTCATATTCCCTGAACACTAAGGAAGCCACATAACCAATGTTCATAGTGTTTTAAATTCTCTGCAAAAGCTAGATTCCAGAGTGGAAGTTAGATATGGCAGAAGCCCCTCTGTTAGGAACTTGTGAAACCCTTACCTGAAAAATGTTGAAGCATTTCTAGCAACTAATGAATACATGAAATCTATTTTTTGATCCTGGCTAGATATTATTGAAAATTTGTTCCTGATTTTGACAGTGTTGCTTTACTCCTTACTCACCTGACGAAAGGTTAAGATCTATTGGAGGTGAAATATACTAATGAAATGGAACTAACATTTAGACACCTAATGAATATGCTGCATGTAGAGCCCATAGACATAGCCCCTGACATCTTAAAACAATTCTTAGTACATACAAATACTTCTGAGGTGGGCAAAGTTGCAGTCTTATTGTAGGTTGTTGATGGGGACAAACACTACTTCTGCTATATTAGAAAAAAGCTGAGAGTTTGTCATGGTTATTTTTATTTATTAACCGGGAAAGTCCGACTTGGAACAAAGCCAATTTTTAGCAGAGGTCCGGGGAGAAATGCTTCAGACGTCTGTCTTTGTAATGTGGGAGGAAACTGAAGCACCCAGAGGAAACCCACACGAATGCAGGTAGGACATGCAGACTCCACACAGAAGGCACCCCAGCCAAGAATCGAACCGGAGAACCTCTTGCTGTGAGGTGACAACACTACCGCTGCACCACTGCGCTGTCCAGGTATTTATTTAACATTTGTTTACCAGGAAAGTCCAACTTGGAATGAAGCCAATTTTCAGTGGAGGCCCAGATACGAATACTCCAGACGCAAGTCTTTATAACGTGGGAGGAAACCGGAGCACCCGGAGAAAACCCACACAAACTCAGGGAGGACATGCAGACTCTGCACAGAAGGCACCCCAGCCAAGAATTGAATTGGAGGACCTTTTGCTTTGAGGCAACAACGTTACTGCTGCACTACTGCATCATCACTGATCATCTTCCAGTCAATGGCTGATTGTTGAGCACTGACCCTCTTGCCCTTCAACTTTAAAATCCTGCATCAATCAAGCTGCAGGTACCTGAATACAGAGGGCTGTCCTGTGCATACAGGCCATCTTTTGGGGCTGAAGATGATCTCTTCAAGCTGAGATGGTCATGTAATATAGAGATGTCTGGTTTGTTTAAAGATGCTAGTTCAGAAACAGCCAGGCAAAGTGCAGCTAATAGAGACCAGGTGCAGAGAGAGAGATATTTAAAGCCTTGTACTCTGGGACTAAGTGGGTTTAAGACCTTTGGGTCTGAGAAGGTCTGGAGAAGATTCTAGAAGGAGTTACACACATACTTTTAACTGTCCAGATTAAGGGGAACCTTCTGTGCAGAGTTTGCCTGTCCTCCCTGCATTCACATAGATTTCCTTCGGGTGCTCCGGTTTCCTCAGACATTCCAAAAAGACATGCGTCTGGAGCATTTCTCCCTGGGCCTCCACAGAAAATAGACTCAGTCCTAGTCGGACTTTTCCAGTAAACAAATGTTATACATATTCCTCATAAAATTGGTGGTTTTCTGGCAAATCACTGGGATGATTTGAGGACTGAAGTCACTAAATGTTGACATACATTTGCGTTTCAGACTTCAAATCCTACTGAAAATGCATGTTAACACAAACTCTGTTACTCTAGCAACTTTCTAAGTTTATAAGAGCAATATTTAAAATCTGTCCCTATTTTTGGGCCTTTGTCCCACATTTTGTCAGACTTTGTCCAGATTTCTTGCACTAAGAAGTTGAGAGGTATGCACATGTATGACAAAAAAGCCATTCTGAAGATGTTCCTAGAAGGGAAATAAGCTTAATATGTTCCAGTACATAAGTAAAGTTACTGGGATACATCCCTACTTGTGGGAGACTGCAAGGATTACTAGTTGTGCCTGCATGTGTAAGAATGTAATCAACTAATATATATTTGTGGTCTCTGTAGGTACTGTTTTCAATAGCTAGCTTTTGAGTGTACTGGAAACCAAGAAGTTCTGCAAAAAGGAAATTACTGCATTAGCTAATCTTTCTGTGTAAGTCTGAATTGTGTAAAACTTTGCAGAAAAAGTTTTATTTGCAGCTTAAACTAATTAAGTATTTCAGCCTGAATTTCCTGTATAAACTATTTATTATTTATTGGTGATGATAATGATGATTCTAGTTTGTCAAACCAACTGTCAAAAGGGATATTGAGTAGACGTGAATCTGAATCTAAAGGAAGATTACCTGAGAATTACATTGTGTTTGCCAAGGAAACATGGCTGATTTTGTACATGAATTTTGTTATGCATAAATAAAATGGTATTAAATAATAGCAGTTGGCTTCATTATTAATTCTATAGTATAGTAGCTAGATCAGAGAAATGTAATAATCAGTAGATCAATAGATAGTACTATAAATGTCTATGCATGGCATGGCAACAACCTGGTTCTGGAATTTCTATAAGGAGGATAAGAAAGAAGAAATCCTAGGCAGAATGGACAGACTCAAAGTCAGATGTCACCTTAAAAAAAGAAGTCAAGTTGCTGCTCTGTGGAATGATTATTTGAACCTCTTTGTATAATAAAGCTTAGAGCTCAGAAATAATCTCAGATGAAGCAATAGCTACTCAGACTGACACAGCAAACCCTAATTTAACAACGTTTTAGGCAAAAATCTCTGGTGCACCTTTCAGCTGGCCATCTTCAGACTAAAGGGGCTAGCCAGCTTCAGATTAGAAACTTCAAGTCTCAGAAATGGAGACAACCTGAAATTTAGAAACCTGTATAAAGACTAATTGACTGGCACATGTGTCATAGGCCATTTATGTAGACATTAATGTACCACCAACATGAATATAGTAAGAATAACAAAACGACCAGCCAGTAGCCAAACCACTTTATTTTTATCTCTAACGTCTTGGCACAAAGCCTTCAAGAAGTAAAACATTCCTAAAAACTGTTATTTAAGGAGTCTTTATACGTTTTAAAGTATGACACTTTAGTCCTGAAAGGGTTAAACTTAGAATGTAATTGGCAATTGTTTATTTGCTGATTTTATTGGATTGTTTAAATAATTATTTAATTAAGTGTTAATAGGTTTGATTAGTGTTTGTGTGTGTGTGTGTGTGTGTGTGTGTGTGTGTGTGTGTGTATGTATATATATATATACATATATATATATATATATAGAGAGAGAGAGAGAGAGGCAGGTTTTCTTTATAAATGTTTTACTCCTTGAAGGCGTTTTGCCAAGACATCAGAGAGAAAAGAATAAAATGGTTTGGATACTGTCTGGTCGTTTTGTTATTCTTACTGTTTTTGTGTTAGTGGTACATTAGTGTGTCAGTTGGTTTTGGTTTGCTTTATGGCCAGTGATCCAAATTCAGTGGAAGTCCCTCAGCTGGCCTACTCCAAGTACATGAACTTCAACAAGTCACCAACAGTGAATTTGCTCCCAGCCAAGTATTCATAAAGTAGCTTTTGACAAAAATGATTTAATGACTGGTGACTCATTTGTTAGGCATGAAGATTTCACACTCACTTAATGGATGAGAACAGCATTACTGTCAACTTCCTGTTATATACCCAGATCACAGACTTTGCAAGGGCCCTTAGGACTCTTTCCTGAGATAAGTATAAGTGCAGCATGGTAGTGACCCTTGTGGGAGTGAATGTCCTGGACCCCAAAACAGTGAGGACATGCATAGAGATATGTTGAAACTGTCCATGCATGAGATGGATTCATGTAGCACTCTGCTCCTGAGTACTGTCTATGCATGAGATGGATTCATGTAGTACTCTGCTCCTGAGTGCTGTCTATGCATGAGATGGATTCGTGTAGTACTCTGCTCCTGAGTACTGTCTATGCATGAGATGGATTCATGTAGTACTCTGCTCCTGAGTACTGTCTATGCATGAGATGGATTCATGTAGTACTCTGCTCCTGAGTACTGTCTATGCATGAGATGGATTCATGTAGTACTCTGCTCCTGAGTACTGTCTATGCATGAGATGGATTCATGTAGTACTCTGCTCCTGAGTACTGTCTATGCATGAGATGGATTCATGTAGTACTCTGCTCCTGAGTGCTGTCTATGCAGGAGATGGATTCATGATGTACTCTGCTCCTGAGTACTGTCTATGCATGACATGGATTCATGTAATACTCTGGTCCTGAGTAGAATTCTTCCTTCACAAAGAATGATGCTTAGATATAAAGACAAGGTAATTAGTCTTAACAATTGACTCAGTAGCTAGTGCCATTCCAGAAGGTTCTAGTATGTATCAGTCAGGAAATAGATGATTGATAGTCCTAAATGTTTGCAATGGATTGTCTGCATCTCTCATCCAATGACTCTGCATATCAGCAAAAGCCTTTGCTGCCCCCGTAGTTCTTTTTTCTAAAGGGAGTCCATCTAACAGCCATCCCAACCAAGCAAATTCATCTAACCCTAAACTGGATCATATTAAGTTGGCTCTTCACAGGAATCTCAATGACAAATTATTCAGTCTTGAGGTGCTCCTGAATCTGGAATATGTTCATGTGTGTGTGTGTGTGTGTGTGTGTGTGTGTGTGTGTGTGTGTGTGTGTGTTTGTAGAAACTTGGTTTAAATGTAAAGAAACCACTCTGTCCCTACCTGGGTTTTGTACCTACCATGCTTTTGGGTCTGATATAAATTGTGGTGGTATCTCCATATTTGTCAGGGATCACATCTCATCTAGACTGATACCTAAAAACTCACAAATTGGGTTTTTAAAACATCAGTTATCATGGATAAGACTCTTCCAGCTTACATTATGCTAAAGAACTTCCTCCATGTCCTCAGATGATCATGTTTGATTCCTATAAGCAACAACTTTGAAATCCTACGTGACTTCAATTATCCCACTATAGACTGGAGCACCTATGCCTCTAATGTAAGGTATGCCCAGAGATTTTTCAGTCTGATAAACAAAAATGCCCTATATCATGTAGTTAGTAAACCCACTACAGGCTAAAATACTCTTTCTCTAGTCTTCACAAACATTGCCTCTACCAATTACACACCCCTAGTCTCTCCTTCACCAGGTAAGGTAGACCATAAGCTCATGACTCCCAGAAGAAAAATCATACTCCCTGTAACCAATGCCTCTGTTTTTAAGGACTTCAGAAAGGCAAAGCTTATACAATTATATGATGAAACCTTTAAATTTACCCATGGCATCATCACTGTTGACCCCACACAGCAGCCAGCTTCACTAAGAAGTTTTATGCCCACTTAGACAAATGCATAGAGCTAGCAGACTCAGCTAGAGTCAATTACAATGTGAAATTTAAAAACAACCTGTGTGTTGGTCAACTGACATAAACAAACCTTAAAACAAGAGAAAAATACTTAAACTGTAAGTAAATCTCTACATAATGATATGCTGCAACCCCCGTAACATAAGCCATTTCAGTCGTTATGGCTGCAGCTTATCCAGAAAGCTCTACTAAGCATAATTCCATTTTTTCTATCCATGTTTTGACTTTGTAAACTGCTTCTTGAGCTAAATTTTGTAGCATATTTTTGCATCTGTAAAATATGTGTATGTTTTATAGCATATCCTTGTATCTGTAAATATATTTTTTATTAATTTCTTATGTGATCCTATTCACCTGGGATGTGTAAATGATCCCACGAACAAACATTAGCTTCTGAAGCAAAGAATAATTACAAGTCCTTCTTTAGCAATATTACAAAGATAAAAAATAACACTCAACATTGCTCCAAACTTTTAATAGGACCCCCCACTATAGCCACAATAACATCACAAATATACTAGCAAAGAAGTTCATTTCAAACCTCAACCATGAAGCCCTTACTCAAACATCACTCCTCCATAATCCTTTACAACCCCTATCATCACTGAAGGACATGTTTTTATCATATTATGAAAGACCAAAAACTCAACTTTCATGGGTTCTGACAATATACTGAGTGCTTAATGAACAATGCAATACATGGAGTCAATGAACCTCTTCTTAAAACGTTTAACCTATGTTAAGCCACAGGCTACATTACCGAATCATACTGCACTGCTGTGGCAATGTACAAACAGAAGGGTAGCTGTACTGTAGACCTTGGAAATTATAGACCAATCCACCACATTAGTTTAATCTGTAAAGCTGTGGAACATATCAAAAATCAGTCTCATTAATTATGATATCAAGAATTTCATTTGGCTTAACCCACAACAATTTGGTTTCATCAGGGGGAGTTCATGACTGTTAAATCTTTTTAACTTCTTTGAGAGGGTCACACAGGCAGCAACCATTTGAAATGTTGGGACCTGCTAGCGTGAGTCTTGAAATATGGAGATTGAATGGCTGAAAGACAGGAATTATATATACAAAGTCCAAGATGCTGTTTCTCAGAATATTTCCTTTTTACAGGGTATGGAGATCTCGGAGTTGGCATATATAAGTTCAGGGAGTGTGGGGGTGCAGGTGGCTTGTTCCCTTCTGCAAAATGAAGTTTTAAGGAGAAGACCAATCCTCGAGATTTGCTCTTCTCCTGTGTTTTTAGTCTTTTTTTCCGGCTTGTCAGCAATTGGCATTTTAAGTGTTGACATTTCAAAAGGGAGCCCACACAAGCTGTCAACAACGGTCATGCTATCATACAGCTTATCTTGATCTGGCCAAAGCATTCAGTACCATACCTCATTCTGTAATTGTAATGTGGTAAAAAAGATAGCCAATTGGTTGAAAGAGCGAATTCGTATGATTTATATGGCATGTTCCTCTTAAAATGGTATTACGGTATACAGGGGACTCCCCACAGGGAATTGTTCTGGGCCATCTCCTGTTTCTGATCTTCTTCTTTGATTTCAAAACTGATAACCAGAACCTCTGGTTAATCAAATTTGTAGGTGACTGCAAAATGGAAGTCATTGTCAAAACCACCCACAGATATCTGTATCCTTCTGAAATAACTTATCTTAATTAATACCTTGTATATGGATAATAGGATTAAAATGAATGCTAAACAGTGTGATATTGTTTCTTTTAGAAAACAGCAATTACCCAAGACATACAGTATAGATAAGACTCTGTTAATAAATGAAAAGGCAGTCAGGGACCTGTGCACGGGGTCGACAGCTTCCTCTTTCTTCATCATCATGTGGCAATTATAGTCAGGAAATACTTTCACTTAGCCCAAGTAATAGCCAGAGGTATTTCCTCTAGATTCAACAATATTATTTTTTCCCTATATTCAGCACTGATTGGACACATTATATAGTACAGAGCTCCCTTTGGGTTGTACCTCAACATATCAGCAAACTTGAACAGTCGCATGGATTCCTAACCAAAAATATCTTTGATCTTAGGAATCTTAGTTGCCAGGAGAGGCCAGAATCCCTGCCCCTGTACTCGCTGTCTCACAGACTTTTGAGGGGTGATCTGAGCATTGCTTACAATGCATTAGAGATCTGGTTACCCTTGATCTCCTATAGCTCAGTAAGTAAAACACAGCAGTTAACAAAAGAACCAAAGACCTGAACCTACATCAGCTGCTAAAGAGTACATAATAGAGAGATAGATTCATCACCCAGTGCCTTCCCCTTCTTTGGAATGAACTTAATTGTTAGGTTAAACAATACAATGTAATATCTTCCTTCAAACTAAACCTGGATGACTGGATGCATACTCCTAAAATTCCCCTGGGACCAACATTTCTCCCTCTTTGAGAAAGGAGTTAAAGTCTGAAGGTGAATATTGATAAGGTGTACATGGTCATTAGACTAAAATAGCCTTGAAACTCCTATGATTTCCATGAATCCTATGAATAATGGCAAGGTTGTATGACAACAGGCATTTGTTCAGATCTTCTACATCCTAAACTCACTGTACCCTGACTGTCCAGTTCACAGACTAGATAGGAAGTCGAGGTGTGAATTACTAGGCAGGCTAACATAAGGACAAACAGATGCAGAAATACTGACATCAATAGACTGATGGACTGCCAGCTGGGGACACCTGAATAAATGTCGGGTCTTCATCTTGAGGCAAGAAAGCTCTACTCACAAGGCTTATATTTAATAGCTTATTAACTCATTCAAGCCTTAAACACCTTTTTTGGATTCTTCCAGTTAGCACCCGTAGCTCCTTATGGCATCCAGATATTTTTTGAGACTGTCCTCCTTAACAAAGTGAGTCACCAATTAATAATATGCAGTATTAGAAAATGCAGAGTATAATTAAAAAAAGGATACTAAGATTGTTAGTCTCAGATATTCTGCAGTGGAGATATTAACCACTGATTTCCTCTTATTATTCATAATTTCATATTCTCGGCTGGAGTGCCTTCTGTGTGGAGTCTGCATGTCCTCCCCGTGGTCGAGTGGCCTCTGAAAGACATGCATGAATGGGCGTGCCTTCGCTGAAGGTTGGGCATCGGGCTGGCAACTCGGCACCATAAAAACCGACTGCCAATCATTAGTGGACCGTTGTTCCGCTGTGGCGTCCCCTAACCGGGAAAAGCCGAAAAGACAAAAAAAAATTCATAATTTCATATTGGCATTCATATTTTCATAAATGAGATACCTACATTTTATTAAGGTGCAAATGCCCTGGTGAGAGAAAGAAATGTGAATGCACAATTATAGTACACTATACTGGAAAAATTGGTAGTTTGTTTATTAGTGATTATGAAAATATGAAATATGCCCATATTTGCTTAATATTTTTAAAGCTGTGTGACTTACAAACTATTATGTGACATAAGATGAAACCTTAGATGATGCTGAAGAAAAAAGTGATTGATAGTTGCACATCTTGAGAGATCTTCATAGTTATCTATATTGTTAATTATACAAAAAAAATCATAACACTTCATACTTCTGTAAATATCTTAGTAAGCATTCACATGGAAAAAAAACTTTTTGCTGTTATGTGAAAGCTTATGTCTAGCTAACCAAAGTAACTTGACAAAATACATCTGTGTTGTACAGTTTCCAAGATATGACAACTTGTTTGTGCAACACTAGAGAAAAAAAAACATTCTAGGTTTGTATACATAATAATATATTACAGCATTGATATAAAGGAGCATACTAATTATTATCAATGGAAAGAAGACTTTTTACTGATAACATTTTTGTTTCTTCTTCTTTGTCTTTCGGCTTTTTCCTGGTTAGGGGTCACCACAGCGGAACTCCGGTCCGCTAATGATTGGCAGTGGATTTTTACGTGCCGACTTGCCAGGTCTGACACACAACCTTCAACGAAGGTACGCCCATTCATGTATGTCTCCACACAGAAGATGCTCTAGCTGAGAATCGAACCGGACAGCGTCTTACTATGAGGCGACATCACTGATAACATTTCTGTTTACACCATTGTAATAGCTTTTATTGTTCATAAAATATTAACATTTCTTTGTATTATGCTTTTTAAGTTGATTTCCCAGAAAATGCTTTAGAATGCTAGGATGTGTGTAAGCTTCTATAGGTATGGTATTCCACGCCACATATGTGTTAATGAGTTAACTGGAATGACAGTGAATATATGAAATTATATTTTTTAGATAATAGTAATGCCCACTGAAGCCATAGTGAGTAAGGCATTGAATAATGCTTTAGATAATACTTATTTATACTACAGCACCAGCAGCAAGATATTCAGATGAAGGAGGACCAAAATTCATAATTGGTAAATTGACTGTGCCACAGCTAAGACAGGAGGTGATGAAAATTATTGTGCCCAATTAAAAGCATATTGGAAGTACTGGGAATAAAGAACTATCACAATTTCAAAGCATAATTTGATTATCTAAAGAAAATATTCATAATCATGGGAATAAAAGAAGAGAAATCAATTGAAGAGTAGTTTTTTTAAAAAGGATGTTTTGGATCCATGTACTGTGGATAGTGAGACAGAAAATACAGCAGAATCGTCTACAGATCCACAACAAAACAAAACTTGAACCCCCTGTTACTATGACCTTTAAAGCCCTCTTTCAAATGTACTAAAAAAAAGTTCCAAGGATTAAATGATGGGTAAGGAACTATCTGAGCTGCCCACACAGTGATGTACCTACCAGCCAGCAGTTGTCTGATACCACAACTAATGATACAGTCATCGAATATTTAGCTGCTTTAAACAATTCATTGGCCATGATGTCACCAAATGGCTGTGTTTGCTGCTGAGTCATAGGGTCCCCAGAGAATGGTAAATAATTTATTAACAAGATATATAAAATGAGTAAAATGATAAGTATTTTCAGTATGAAAAGTAATTCATCATATTAAAGCGACACAGTCTGAGTCACAGCTTATACACTATTTAAATGACATCATCACAAGGCAATCGATGCTTAAAGCTCTAGCTCTTTCTAATGGTTTTACGCTAATGTTTTTAATTGAGACCAGGGGATTTTCCTACATCAAGCAAAACCTGTCAACAGTATTTCCTAAGCTTTAACATGTTGTTATCATCACTTTCTCTACTACTGGAAAAAATCATACCTAGCATCTAGAAATTATGTGTTTTCAATAAATCTATGGAATGTATAGAATTGCCTCTCCTAATAGCATATGCATGCTCATAAATTCTCTGGTGCAACTTTTTACATATACAGAACATTTTGCAGTAGAGCATATAGCTATATAATACAACTATAGTAACTTTTCAAAATGGATATTGATGAAATGCATATTTTTACATGTGGCTGGATGCACGTATCTATTAATTCTATTAATATACTAGTAGTATTCGTCACTTTGTGTTTATAGACGGTCACTGCCTGAGGCCATCAAATACTTCATTAGCAGTGGGAACAATCTGATTATCAAAAATGATAAAATAAATATAAATAAATTGTCATTTTATTGCCATACTTTTTACACACACACACACACACACACACACACACACACACACACACACACACACACACACACTTATTTTGTCTTGCATTCTTTTTCATGCTATCATGCACTTGTTGTTGTAATTATAATTTTTCTAGTTAATAAATCCAGTGTTTGCTGCTATTCAGTCCCTTTTCCTGTTAATCACATATAGACATAATATAAATACAATACAAGGCCATGAATTAATTATTTTCATGGCCTTATCAGATTAACCAGAGTTCATATTTTCCTGCCCATGTGTAAAACCAGAAGAATTTAACTTATGCTAAATTATGGGACAATTGTCTATTGATGAATTCCATTGCAAGGACCATAAGGATTTTCTTTAAACCACTTTGTTCTGATGTGACATTTTACTAAGAGTTCAATTGAGTCTCATATAGTGCACTCTTACTCCTGCTACCCAATAAAAACATGTCCACAGCTTCACCACAACATATTAAACCTTTGTGAAGCACTCATGAAAAACAAACAACTAAAAAAAAGATAAAGTCACTATAATGATTAGCCTAGCTAACCATGGCTTCAAGAGTTACAATTAGTGAAGATGGGGAAAAACATTTATAGATAGACAAACAAATAAATGCATAAAATCTGGAATAAGAAACATAACTGTAGCAACAGTTACAAGGACCTGCTATTTCCCTTCCTCTTGATAATTGCGACTTTTAAGAAGCACATAGCAACCATATGTATAAATTATAAAAATTAACTAACTAAATAAACTAACAAAAGTAACTGCAGTATCAACAGCAGTTATAAGATCCTGTCATTTTTCCCTTCCCTAACTGTGGTTAGCAAACATGCAAAAACAATTTCAAACAAAACTAATGCAAGTAACTGCAGAAGCAGCAGCAGTTACAATGACGTGTTTGTGTGTGTTTGAGAGTTTGTCTGTACAAGTGTGTGTGTGTGTGTGTGTGTGTGTGTGTGTGTGTGTGTGTGTGTGTGTGTGTGTGTGTGCATATGGATCTGTGTCTGTGTGTGTGACTTGGTGTATATGTGTCTGTGCCTCTGCATCTGTACCTGTGTGTGTGTGTGTGTGTGTGTGTGTGTGTGTGTGTGTGTGTGTGTGTGTGTGTGTGTGTGTGTGTGTGTGTGCCACGTGTGTGTGTATGTGTGTGGACATTGTTAAACACTGAATTCATATCCTGAAGGTAAAATGCTTCTTTCAGCAGCAATCACATATCCTACACCAACTTTGAAACATTAGGTGGAATAGCTATTGTACATCAAAAATGCAAAAAACATGTATATACTAATAATAAAGCAAACAGAAAATAATCTAACAGCTAACACAGTATCTAATAACCTTTGCAAGACAAACCGCATGAGGACCACCCAATCGAAGGCTCTAAACCTGGGCTGTGACAACTAAACATGCTGGAGAGACAGGCATGTGTCTCAGAGATTACCCCTTCCTTGGAACAGGCTTCCTATTCATATAAAGCAGACCCCTTCCCTGACCTCTTCAAATGCAGTTTGGATCAGTGGATAGGGAATCATAAATTCACTCCTGGGGTGGGGCCCATGTCTCTTAAGGAAAGTGGCAGTCTGTAAAATACCCAAAGGCATAGGCACAAACCTAAGCCATCCTCTAGCCCTTAGGGATTGAAAAGTAGGTAAAATTTGGGCAGTAAAGGGCTTTTGTAAGGGCTTTTGAGCCATTAGCCTAGTAATCTCCTATGAATCTGTGAACCTATAATTGCAATAATGCCCCTCCAGGGTGGGCATTACAAGGAAATAATGGACCTTCATGGAATGGGGAGGCCCTCTGCCCTGTGGTGTTGGGCCTCACAACATCCCTGGACAGTCCACTACTTCCCTGTAATGTTCACCCTATTGGGCATTATTTCTTACTTAGAAACTGTGTTCCTCCCTTAAACTGCCTTTATATCTATTTACTCAGAAACCATTCACACCCAACTATCTTAAGTTTAGTTATAATGATATTATGCATATCAAGTTCTGTTTGTCAAAACCTTTACTATACTTAGTCATAAAACATCAGCCTTAGTCCAGTGCTTTGACAATATTGCTCATAAAACATGTGAGGAAAATATAAGGGATTGAATTTTATAATAAGTTTGATTACACATGTCTATGTAATGTGCGCAAATCTCTTATCAGAAACTTCAGTAATCACTTTTGCATAATGTTTCTCATTACTCCAAGCAAACTAAATACTCAGGCCAGTACTGTGGAGCTGATGCCCTAAGTTGTCCAAAGATACACTAACTCTTGACATAGTAATGCCAGGTATTTACAGTCTCCTTGTTGTCCTCCTCTGCCAGGTATTGTTGATCACTGACTGCAGTACTCTTGGTGACTGAGGCTCAAAGACCTCTCAAATATACATATTTTTGAAGAATGTACCTATTTTCAGACCTAATTCCTGCTTATGATGTACTTATTTTTGGAGATACATCCCTATTTTCAGACTTATTTTAACCCTTCACCCAGTTATCTGAATTCCCCCATCAGTCAAGCTTTTTAAAACTGTTTGATATGAAAAAAAATACACACTGCATGACCAACATATTAATCACACTAATAATTTAAAGAGGACCCACATCTTACATCTCTCCATTTTTCAGAAGCAAAAGTAAATGACTTTATGAAGAAGATTTTTGCAATAGCATTCATAAAAGACTACATATTTTACACTGTGTCTTTGATAATATGCTTATATTTTCACATTATTTTTGTCACTGTTTTGTAAATATGTTTCTGAGTAGTATCCTACATTCCTATTGGAAGCAGGAAGAGTTGTGTTATTTGGTATTCACATTTTATGATAATTAGGTATCCAGATTTTTGGCTGGATGTATCTACTTTTCAAGAACCTTTGTACCTATTTTCAGTTTCCGCAGGTTGCTTGATATGGTGGCTATCATAGTGGAATGTACATGTCCTAAACATCTCACATTGCACACTAACTTCATATGGGGACTCACTAACATGAAGTGCAAATAAATCTTGTTATGTACTCTAGGTGCAATTTATCAGTCACCAATAACCTCCAAGCACTCTGCCTCTTCACATATCAGGCCTGCATGCAGCAAGTGAGGTGCAGAATGCAGGCAATATAAAATTTGCTAAGAATAATGACACAGTATTACACATACACTTCGGGTATTTTAGGGAGTGTAGTATAGACCTCTCTGTTTCTGGTGAATAGGTCTGCAGATCCCACAACTAAGTATGCATGTCAGTGCCATTTGTCTACTGGATGTCCATGGTATGAACAGGTGAAAATATGGAAATGGATGCCATTACAGAAATGAAGATTAACAGTGAATGGAAGGACACTCATGGTGACTGTATTCACATGCCCGTGGTAAACCCAAGGATTGTACACTGCAGTTGTGGGTTGTGGGCTTGGATACATTGTGATTATGATCCTAATATGAGAGTGAACTGTACTCATTTCAAATGTGCTTCAACTACATAAAGAGGGGATAACAGAGTATGCAGACAGATGGGACAACCAATCTATGGGATGTGTAGTTACATGTAAGATATAAAAACAATAAATAATTGGAACAGTCTTCCTCCTTGTATAGTTGGACTGAGGACATATAGTGCCCTCTACCCCAACCACCAATACCACACATCTGAAACATTCTGGATAACTCTAATAGCATCTCTGTGTCCTCATTTAACAGTCTTACTCACCTCTACACTCTTGATACCCATAATTCCTCTCACATAAAGTTGGACCCCTACCCCCTTTCCTGCCAACACATGCACACATATCTGCTGAAGTTCTTTTTATACATTAACCATGTCCTTAGTCTCATTTGTTGTTCTGTACTTGTTTTCCTCTACTTTATTCAGATACCAACACTGTGCCCATTTTATGTCTCAATTGTATGTGTGGTTTAAGCAACAAAATGGGGTGAGTGTGTGTGTGTGTGTGTGTGTGTGTGTGTGTGTGTGTGTGTGTGTGTGTGTGTGTGTGTGTGTGTGTGTGCGTGTGTGTGTGTGTGTGCATATACCAACTATTGGGAGAATAAACTTGGAGATTGTATAAATAACATTGTTTCTTTAAGATTGACCACTATATTTTTGTATTAACTAGAGAGGTTTCACCTGAATTGTTGCTAATAAGTAGTTATTCCATTAAAATGGTATATAAAAGGCAGGACTATGACTCAGCTGGTGAGGGAAGTTAATCTTTTGATGCAGGAGGAATTATTGACCAGAGCAGCTGTTCATGGGAGTGTGCTTCAGTAAATGAAAATACATTCCTGAATAAATTGAAGAAACAAGGACATCTTCCACTAGAAATCTTGACAGAAGAAAGCTAGTTGAAAGTACATTTAGACTTTTTTAAAATTGGTATGAGTCATTGTGTTTTTTTTTTCTTTTCTGGGACTCGTGGAAAAGGTCCTTGTATAGTTGCTGTTGCTTAACCTGGATATAAGCGTAGAGTCCATGCCAGTGTTTTTTTCCTTTTGTTTAATAGACATTCATTATTTTATGGCGTGTTAGTTTTTTTTTTTTCCATAGCAAAAGGAATCCTGAGTAAAAGACCAACAACTGAACATGTTTTTCCAACTGTAGAGACAGCAGTTCTGTGGTCTGGGTAGAAAGTTTTGTATGGCATACAAATATATGTAGCAGAATCCTTTATAAACGCATTCTATGAACACCTTCAGGAATGCATGGATCATGCAATCCCAAACAAAACCAAGACCCAATCCTTCAAAGGCAGGCGTCCTGTCTGGTGGACCCCAGCCATAAACAAACTATACAATAGAAGGAGGAAGCTACTACATGATAGAGCAAAATCCCAAAAAGGGAAGGCATTTCTGATCAGTATTAGCAAAAAACTACGGGCACTCATAAAATCGTCTAAGGCCAGCTTCGAGAGAAAAATTGCACAGGACACTAAGGATAATCACAAGGCTTTCTTTAGTTATGTTAGAAACCTGGGTGAGAATAACCAGATATGCTCAGAATTAGTCCAAAATGACAAAAAATACACCGAACCCACAGACATTGCCAACATCCTAGCTGACAGGTTCAGCGCAAACTTCTCCCCCCTTCCCCCCCAAAAGTGCAAATATCTATCCCAGCAGAGTGCTGCCCCCTGACATCTCAGATGCTCAGGTAAGAGTCGCCCTCTCCAAAGCAAAAAACACAGCATCAATGGACCAGACGGTGTCCTGGGCTGCGTCCTACATGAACTCCAAGAAGAACTAAACCCAAACATAAAACTACTATTCAATCTCAGCCTTACTACTGGATATGTACCCAAAGAGTGGCGTACAGCAACAGTGGTCCATCTCCACAAAGGTGGTGCCTCAACGGATCCTGGAAACTATTGCCCCATAAGCCTGACTAGCTTGGTCTGCAAAGCTATGGAAAGGATCATCATGGACCTCATAAATAAAGATATTGGGGACCTACAGACACTGGATCCTACCCAGTTCGGCTTTGTTAAGGGCAGATCCTGCCTCTTAAACCTGGTCGATTTCTTTGAAACAGTCACCAAGGCCATTGACGAGGGGAAGGTGGTCCACACAGCCTACCTGGACCTCGCAAAAGCCTTTGATACAATACCCCACTCGGGCATTATAGATAAGCTCACCAGCTTAAACATAAACCCCTATGTCACTAGATGGGTTGCAAACTGGCTCAAGGACAGAACCCACATGGTTAGAATTGCTGGAGCCATGTCAGACTCCAAACCAGTTACAAGTGGCATCCCACAAGGCTCAGTCCTGGGACCTCTCTTGTTCGGTATGTATTTCTCGGAGGTACAGGCCAACACGGAAGGACTGTGGCTGACCAAGTTCACAGATGACTGCAAACTGGGCGCCATAATTGACTCTCCAGCCAACACAAGCATCCTACAAAAGGGCCTCATAGAAACAGACAACTGGTGCCAGAGCCATGGCCTCAAGCTAAACGCCAAAAAGTGTATAGTCATCCCTTTGGCAAAACAAAGTGCCCACAAATTACCACATAGATGGTAATCCATTAAGTACGGAAGAAGTAATTAGGGACCTGGGGACCCAAGTTGATAGCAATCTCTCATTCGACAACCACGTGGCCAAAGTGGTTAGAAAATCATTTTATATAGCCCACCTAATCATGAAGGGATTCACATCTAGATCAGGGCGGTCATCGTGCCTCTTTACTCATCCCTCATCAGGCCCATAATTGAGTACAATGCCCCTTTTGGGATGTACCTTACCAGACACCTGCAGCAACTGGAAAGACCCCAAAAGTACCTCACCAAGAGGATCAAAGGGCTCAAACAGATGCCATATGCTGCCCAGTTAAAGAAACTCCAGCTCTACTCAGTGGCATACCGCCTGCTCAGAGGCGATCTGTGCCTGACGTATAAAGCCATGTCCAACCTGGAATTAATGGACATGCTGCACCTCAGAAAATCCAAATCCCATCGAGCTACATGCTCGAGAGACTTGAACCTCAGCACTGAAATAAATAGGACATGCTGGAGGGACAGATTTATAACCCAGAGGCTCCCTTCACTCTGGAATAAAATCCCAGTCCAGGTTAGGCAGAGTCCCTCATTGACTCTTTTCAAGAGGAATCTTGATGAGTGGATGGGAGATCATATATTTACTCCGGGTATCACTTCTGTGTCACTGTTAGACAGATGCACAGTATACTAACCTCGAAAAAGGGCATAGCAAAATTAATTTTAAAATGGGTGGCAAAAGCCAAACACACTCTGGCTAGGCTTGTAAATGCCATAGGGCAGATAGCCTAGTATGAACCTATGAACCTATGAACCTATAAGATGTTGACTATGGAGGACGTGCTTCAGACTATTGCTGCTGAGAGGATGGTGGGGGTTGCCAAGTCTAAGATTATGCCAAAGACATTTATACCTGTTAAGTTACTTACCAGGGAGAAAGACTTTGAGATGTACTAAATATTCTTTGAACAGTGTGCTCAAAAGGAGGGATGAGCCTGGAGGGACTTGGGTAGAATCCTCTCATCTTAGTTAACTGGTGAACCTTTAAAAGCTTCCATGGATATAGAAAAGACTGAATATCAGGACTATGATGACATTAGAAAAACTTTAACTCAAGATAGTGTTACCTCTGAGAGTGCAAAAGTTATAGCAGAATATTTCCTCCAAACAAAATGATAAGCTTGTAATTGTGTCATTTAAAACATGTACTTAAATTATGATTAGATCCCAAGCATCAGCATACGAAAAGCAAAATGATGGAAATGTTACCTCTTGGTAGGTTTGCAAGGGCTTTGCCTGCCACACTTAAATTGTTGTGCAATAAAACTATGTGTACACCTGAACAGTTTCACCTGTGGTAAAGCATGTGTCAAATTCTGGTAGTAAACAGAAAATATCTACTGTAGACACGCTTTGTGTTAAATGTAGGAAAAGGTCATATAGATTGATTCTATACTACTAATGATATACCTGTTAAAACATAACCAGTAACAAAAAAAAAACAATATTCACTGATTATATTGAGCCTATGGAGTAAAACAAACAGTGCAAAATAGTTGTCAGCTTTCTGTTATTGTGCTGTTGCAAAATTAAGTGTAATACCTTAGCTAATGATAGAGAACAAGTGAGCTAAATTAACTCATAGACTGAGGTAGTATTGCTACAGTTATAAAGGTACAGTATTTATGTAAAATAAAAAGTCATAAAAAAAACAAATGAAGTAGTCTGCATTCAGTTAGACAGGAAGCAATATCCTATCACTTAAGTCGAAACATAAACTGTGTTTGGAAAGGTTGTTCTCAATTAACATATGAGAGAAAGATTTCCCTCACATTAAAGGTTTGTGAAGACAATGAGAAGAAGCCACTCCTTTTGACAGTTCACCTTATCAGTATGGAGAGTGTAACCAGCAAGTGAATAAGCTTACAAATATACCTCTACCTAATCTGGAAAAAAGGAAGAATTAACAGACAGCTTCATAAGAGTGGACAACTCCAACAATGATTAACGCATCATGTTAGAAAGTCCTAGGTACAAAAACTTGGCTAAGGATACACAAAGATAGACAGAGAGAGAAAGAAATAGAGATATACATTATATATATATATATATATATATATATATATATATATATATATATATATATATATATATTTAGAGAGAGACCCTACCTCATTTAAAAAATATGTTAGAATACACCTATGGTAGAGCAGCCTGCAAGCGCAGGACGAGTAGAAGGAAGGGGTTACACAGTATAATACTGGAACCTGATATTGTTACAAAGTAGAAGTGTCATTAATGTCTGATGATGCTGCACAGAAGGGTTTACAAATGACTGGTAGAGCTGAAGAGAAGGAATCAACTATTAATAAGGTTTCTTTCAGATGAATGAAGTTAGAAAGTATAGAAAACATACATCCCAAGCTGAATTCTAAACCCTCCTCCACACTAAAGGAGACATCTGTAATGAAGGGAATAAGTAAAACTGAAAATGAAGCCTTTGCGGGGGGGGGGGGGTGTGAATTAGGCTTGCCACCCCTTCGTTTTTTTTCCGGACTATCAGGAAATCAAACTGATTCTCCGGTAGTCCGGAAAACACTGTACAAACTCCGGTATTCTGTTTCAAAAAGGAAACAGACTATCGGAGTTTGTAAATCGGCTGATTTACTATGCTTTTCTTACAGAAAAGCATAGGAAATCAGCCAAAAGCAGGTGGCGGGAGCAAAAAAAGAGGGCGTTTCCGTTGATCGGCTGATTTACTATGCTTTTCTTACAGAAAAGCATAGCAAATCATCCAAAAGCAGGCGGCGGGAACGAAAAAAGAGGGCGTTCCCGTTGAGTGATGCTGTCGTGACATCACAAAATGGGCGGTATATTGGCGGGAGAGGGGGTGGGGCGGGCGGGGTTACTGGTGACACGAGGGGCGTGGCGTGGCTCCGGTTTTAGCCGTGAACGAAGGTGGCAACCCTAGTGTGAATGAAAACACTTGCAGAGGGAGAGCAACCTTGAGATGAACAAAAAAATTGAGAGGGTGGTGTTCTCTCTCACTGAGACAGAGGAAGGACACATAAAGAAGAAAAGAAAAAGGGGAGAATAGTAAATACTTTGAGTCAATTTTAAC
Source organism: Protopterus annectens (assembly GCF_019279795.1). Classification (NCBI taxonomy): domain Eukaryota; kingdom Metazoa; phylum Chordata; order Ceratodontiformes; family Protopteridae; genus Protopterus; species Protopterus annectens. Next base: position 809,570,890 of record NC_056741.1, on the reverse strand, counting down.
TTAAACATAGCCTAAATGATATTCCTTTTAAGCTAAAGCATAAGAGCCCTATACAGAGGAAACAGGGTTCTAAGCATCAGGTTCATAAAGGAATGAAACAAGAAAAAACAAATAGGGTAGAGAAAATAACCTGTAATTGAGGCATCACTTGGAAATATTGATATGGACATTGATGGGCATTGGTAAAGTCCAGAAATGTGTTTCTTTATATTTTGGTTATTTTGAAATACACAAAATGGCCCTGAGGAGCTCTACCTATGCAATGCTAATGCTAAATCTTTTGTTATGGAGTTAGTCCTATATTTTCTCAAAGTAGAGGGACCTCAGAAATACTGACTGATCAATGGACTACATTTTTTGTAATTAATTGTGCACTAACTGTGCCAATTCTTAAAGGTTAAGCAGTTATAATCTCAGTGTATGATCCCCAGATAGATGGCTGATGGACCATTTTAACTACAAATTACAGTGCATGTGGGAAGAAATTAGACACTGTTATTTGGGCTACCATGCTTGACTGAAGTTTTGTATATAATTTCAGATTGTCCTGTGTATTGTATGCCAGCATGACTAGCTATGATACTGTAAATAAGTTCTTACATGTTCTTTTATGATCTTTTTGAACAGAATGTTTTAAAGACTTGAACAGTGTCCTTTTACATTTCTAACTGTGCATGTTTGTGAAGAGAGATTCTAAAGGTAAACCATCTCTGATTCAACAGATCAGCAGATGATTTCATTGGAATGTTGACAGTTGCTATGTGTTACTGTCAGAAGCTGAAAGGCAGGAAGGGACTTTTAGAAAACAGCTGTTAAATTTAAAAATATGAAATAGAAATTAGAACTGGAACAGTTGACAGGCTAGTCTATAAAAGAGCCTGCTGAAGTCAGAAGTCAATTGTCAGTTACAGTTGTCAGTTGAACTGTTCAGTGGATATCCAGAAAGGACTCACTAAGAACTGTAAGCCTGCCTTCATTCTGTTGTAGTAATTTAGTTTAAATCAGGGACAGTGTTCTTTGGTTAGGAAATTATAACTAATCAGTTAGATTGGTTTACGTTTTTCTGAATGATGAATTTCTATCCTACAGTACTGATTTCATTTTCCCTGGTGATTGAGATCTGTTTGTTTATTGGGAATTACTGTTTTATATTTTTAATAATTTTGCTCAGTATTAAATATTTTTTTATTAACTTATATTATGGCTGGACAAATCAGTGTTTATTGATTTGATACTGCTTATACTTGCCTTGATAACTTCCCCAGCCACTCCCAAAGCCTGGCTGCTTAGGCCATTTGCTACTATTTGTTTTAATATTTAATTTTCATAATTGGACACCCCTTTTGAAGGGCATGAAGATACTCTGATTGGTGGCAGAATTACCATATTATTTTGGGTAAGGGACACAGCAAGAAATCTGTGTCAGGCTTTCCCAGAAGTGATTGGATGTGTGAGATTTAATTTATTTAAGTGTAAGTGTATCAGAGGTCTTAAACTGGGGCACATTACTCTGAAGTGTGTAATAAGGAGTTACATTAGGAGTGAACAGAAGTATACAGTCCGGTCCCAGGTTATAGAGCATGTTCCTGTTGTGCTCTTAGGGGAAAAATGTGACATATTACTTCTGTTTAAGTGACAGTCCCACATTGGAGTCAGTAGTGAGGACTGAAGCTCCTTAGTTACTGACCCAGGATAGTGGGGAAATGTCACATTATTGTTGACAGTTCAGTGAGATATTTATCTGGACATCACATTAATAGGTGGCAGTCCAGTGGGATATTGTCTGGACATTATATTAATTGATGCCATCGGTGTGGGATTTTTAATTGGACTTCAGTAGCCTGTGGGTTGTTGTCATTCAGATGTGCACTCTTGTTAACCAAAGTAAACATACAGAATATCAGTTCATTACAGTTTTATTTATGTGTAGTTAGTTAGTCAGAGATAGTAGGCAAAGATGTCAGCAGAAGACTATAATAAGCTGACAAAGAACCAGTTGGCCAAGGAGTGTGAAGCCAGAGGACTGGTGCATGCCAACCTGACTAAGGAAGCAATGACTTAAGCCTTAGTTGCAGCTTCAGCTCAGACCAGCTCTTTGTAGGATATCCAGTTTGGTATTGGGGATATGCAGCCTGCCAGGACAGAAGAACTCTATTCTACATTGTTTTAAACTAACACCTGAAGCTTATAAGAAAAAATGTCATGAACACAGATGCAAGGCAGATGAAAATGTATATGACTATATTGCTAATTTACATACTTACTTTCACAGATGAGCAAGTGGGTGTCAGATCACCACTTCTGAGGGACTGGCAGACCTTTTAATGAGGGAACAAGCTCTTAGTATTTTGCCTGATGACTTGAGAATCTGGTTAGCAGACAGAGAGTTTAACTCTGCAGAGATGTTGGTGACATGCAGCCAAGCTCGGAGACAGGCATGTAGGTCTGGTAGCTTGGGGGAGACCCAGACAGATCTCATACCTAAAGCTGGGCTGGTGTGGTCGCTGTTTCAGAGAAGGAGCTATCCTGTAGCAGTATGTCTGAAAGTGAGCCACAGCTGCTGGTAGGTACTGATGTTCCCTTGGATATGTTGACTGCAAGGATGGAGGTGAGTGATAGTACTCAGAGTGACACTGAGGTACAGCTGTCAGAAGTTACAAAGCTTTCTGCAGAAGGGGATCTTGGGAGGGTCACAAATGTAGAGTTGAGACAGGCTCAACTTATGAACCCTACATTACAAAACTTGAGGGAGATGGCTAAGGAAGCACCTGAGGCTCAAGAAAGAGGAGAGTCTGTATATAGGAGCAAAGGTTTATTCTATAAAGAGTGGACTCCTAGGGGAGGGCTGAAAGGTGAGGTAGTACAGCATGTGGTAGAACCTAGAGCCTACCATCTGCCACTTCTAGCTGTAGTCCCTAATATTCCTTGTGCAGATAATACTGAAGCAGAGAAGGAATGTTTGTTCTATAGAATGTGGACAGCTAAGGGAGGGCTGGAAGGTGAGGTAGTATGGTACTGGTAGAGCCTAGAGCCTACTGTTTGCCACTTCTAGCTATGGTACCTAATATTCCTTTTGCAGGTGATGTTGATGTAGCAATGCTAGCAAATGCTTTGCTAGAAATTTTCAGCAGGGTAGATCTTCCAAGGGAGATACAGACTGACCAAAGTGCCAACTTCATGTCAGTTCTGCTGACTTGTTTGTGGAAGTGTTGTGGGGTGAAACATTTAAAGAACACCCCATACTATCCCCAGACTAATGGTGTTGTGGAGAGGTTAAACTCTACATTAAAGACTATGCTACTGGCATTTGCAGACCAGTTTAAAAGGTCAGGACTAACCATTAAACCCAGTAATTGTCAGGTGGGTATGGCAGAGGCCACTTACTTGGGACACAGAGTTGAGAGTGGTAAGATTAGACCAGAACCTGTCAAAGTAAAAGCTGTTCACACATGGCCAGTTCCTGTTGTTAAAAAACAAGTGAGAGCATTTCTAGGAACAGCAGGGTACTATGGAAAATTTGTGCCCAGTTCTGGTGCAATGGCTGCAACCCTTACTGATCCAGCTAGGAAAAATATACCAGAGGAGGTAATGTGGACTACAGACTGGGATCAGGCATTCCAAAAACTTAAGAAGATTTTGGGAGGACCCCCTGTGTTAGCTAGCCTAGACTATAGTAAAGAGTTTGTTGTGCAAGTAGATGCATCACATTTTGGGGTGGGGGCTGTGTTCAGTCAACTTTCCTAAGAAGAAGTAAAATGCTGCAGTGGGGTTAATAATGACAATGCAAATGGATTGCCCAGGAAAGGAGTTAGATACATCCATTTTTTTCAAGTGTCATTTTTCAAAGGTTACTTGAAAACTGTGCTTAAGTCATAGGGAGGAAATGTGAAAAAAATTAGACACTGCTATTTGTGCTAGCATGCCTGGCTGAAGTTTTGTATCACATGCTATGATACTGTAAAAAAGTTCTTACATGTTGATTTATGATTTGTTTGAACAGAATGTTTTAAATACTTGAACAATGTCCTTTTACATTTCTACCTGTGCATGTTTGTGAAGACAGATTCTAAAGGCAAACTGTCTCAGATTCAGCTGATCAGCTGATGATGTCATTGGAATGTTGGCAGTTGCTATGTATTACTGTCAGAAGCCGAAAGACAGGAAGGAATTTTTAGAAAATAGCTGTTAGTTGAATTTAAAAATATGAAATGAAAATTAGAACTGGAACGGCTGACAATTAGGCTAGTCTATAAAAAAGTCTGCTGAATTCAGAAGTCAGTTGCCAGTTACAGTTGTCAGTTGAAATGTGCAGTGGATATCCCAAAAGGACTCACCAAGAGCTGTAAGCCTGCCTTCTGTTGTAGTAATTTAGTTTAGAGCAGGGACAGTGTTCTTTAGTTAGTTAGGAAATTATAACTAATCAGTTAGATTGGCTAGAGTTTTTCTGAATGTTGAATTTCTATCCTACAGTATTGATTTCATTTTCCTGGTGATTGAAATATGTTTGTTTATTGGGAATTACTGTTTTATATTTTTAATCATTTTGCTCGATATTAAATATTTTTATTAACTTACTTTGTGGCTGAACAATCAGTGTTTTTCTTTAGTTATTTGAGAGTGCTTATACTTTCCTTGATAACTTCCTGGCCACTCCGAAAGCCTGTCTGCTTAGGCCATTTTCTACTATTTGTTTTAATACTTAATTTTCATAATTGGACACCCCTTTAGAAGGGCATACAGACACTCTGATTGGTAGCAGCATTAGCATATTATTTTGGGGGAAGGGGCACAGCTGGAAATCTGTGTCATGCTTTCCCAGAAGTGTTTGGATGTCTGAAATTTAATTTATCTAAGTGTGAGTGTAGAATATGTCTTAAACTGGGACACATTGCTCTGAAGTGTGTAATAAGGAGTTACATTAGGGGTGGACAGAAGTATACAGTCCAGTCCCAGATTATAGAGCATGTTTCTGTTGTGCTCTTAGGAGAAAATTGTGAAATATTACTTCTGCTTAAGTGACAATCTCATATTGGAGTCAGTAGTGAGGATTGAAGCTCCTTAGTTATTGACCCAGGATAGTGGGAGACATCACATTATTGTTGACAATTCTGTGGGATATCTATCTGGACATCACATTAATTGGTGGCAATCATCCAGATGTTATAGCATGCTAAGAAAAGTTATTGAGGAAGATGGTAAAAATCTAGGACCAGTTAATGTCATACCTCCTGTGTGTCATTAAAGAAGAACTAGAAGCCTCAACAGGGTTCAGTTCTTTTGAACAGCAGTATGGCAGACACCTCATGGATTCGATATTGCAAAAGAGAAACTTGGGAGGCAGAGAATGTCCCATTTAGAAGTATCATAGAACAGTATACTAACTTATAGGCTGAAAGAGGTGATGCCTACCATATAGACATGCATGTAAAGAGCCCAGACCAGAGAACAAGGGATCTGTAATAGAAATGCATAAATATGGCATTTCAAAGCTGGAGACCAGTTATTAGTTTTGGTCCCTTCTGCAGAAAATATTTTTGTCAAACTGTTAGGGACTATTTGAAATAGTGAAAAAATAAATTATGTTAACTACAGAGATGGACAGATGACTAAGAGAAGGCCAGAACAGATATACCATACCAATCTTCTGAAACTGTGGAAAGAAATACAGACCTCTGTAGTTAGCTTAATGGCAGAAACTGATGGAATTGGTGGAGAACAAAAACTGAACTGTGTGTCTAAGGGTAGATGATACACTGTCTAAGCCACAGAAACACAAGATAAAGCAGTTTCTGTTAACAATCAAGAAATATTAACAGAATTACCTGGCAGAACAAACCCGGTTCACCACCTTATTGAAACTATTCAGTAAGAAAGCTTTATTTAAAACCTTACAAGAATACCTGAGTCTCAGAGTATGTCTGCGCAAGAGGAAGTAAATAAAATGCTTACGTTTGGGTTGATGGGGGAGTCAAAAACTGACAGCCTTATAGTGTTAGTATGGGGCAATCAGGTTCTGCAATGATTTTAGAAAGTTGAACAGTACTTCAAAAACTGACAGCTACCCAATGCCTAGTGTATTTCAACTAATATAAAAGTTGGAAAAGGCAAGATTCTTGACTACAATAGATTTGACAAGGAGGTATTGGTAAATCCCTCTAACAGATGAATTCAGGATAAAGACAGTCTTTTAAACTGCATGGGGCTTATTCCAGTACACTGTCCTTGCTTTGGGATAGATGGTGCCCCTGGCATTTCAAAGATTAATGGACAGAATCCTAAAGCCCCATGTTCAATATGCTGAGATTTACCTAGATTATGTCAATGCCTTCTGAGGATTTAGACTCCCATCTAGCTAAGGTACAAGCCAATTCAAGTCAGATTGACAGTCAATACCTCCAAGAGTAAGTTACACATAACTTGAGTTAAAATATTTAGGATATGTAATAGGAAGGTGGATTCTCAGTCCCCAAAAGGAAAATCTAAATACAAGAAACTGGCCTATTCTGCATATTATGAAGCAAGTAAGAATATTCATGGGGTTATCTGGGTACTATCAAATACTTGTACTCAATTTTGCACTTACAGCATGCTCTTTTACATATCTGACAAAAGGCAAGATGCCCTTTAATAAAATAGACACAAGAGGCTGATAATGTTTTTAAACAAATAAAGGAAGCATTATGTTCAGAAACCGTTTTAGCATCTTCTGATTTCAGTAACCCCTTCACAGTTTATACTGATACATCAGAGAGAGACCTAGGGAAGTGTCTTCACAGGTCTTTGCTGGGGATGTGAATCTTACATGCTTTTTTGGTCCCAAGCTAAGCAGAGCAAAGAAAAGATATTCCACTATCAAGAGGGAATGCCTGGCAATCAAGTGGGTACTCTTGTTACTGAAGTGTCATCTGCTTGGAAGGGAATTTACACTGGTCACAGGCCATGCCCTCCCAATGCAGCTACATATGCAACAGGATGAGAACTTTGAACTTTTGTAGGTAGACACTCACTTTGTAGTAAAACATTTGTCAGTCTCAACTGGCATATTTTTCATCATATGTCTAAGTGATTTTTTTCCTAAATGTTGGCCACGTACTATTTTTTAATTATCTATGCAAACATATGAACGGTTTATATGTTTTTGTGTGATTTTTTCCTCCCTTTAGTATATATAGCTGATGTGAATCTTAAGAACAAGTTACATTTTATTTTGCCTCACTTACACATGATTTTTTTGGCTCATTTAGAAGGTTAGAGAACATTTACATGCTTATCACCTGTATGCATGTAAGCCAAAATGGAGTGTGGAGGCATTCTCCCTGCAGCCAGCAGCAGGAAGTGGAAGGTCAATGAGTTGGCATGGGGGGGTGTTGCCCTAATGAGGGAAAGAGGTAGGCTGCCCAATGGGACTGGTAAGCTGACCTGCTCCCTATCACCTATCTCTAACCATGGGAGGAACAAATGGGCATATAAGCCACCTTGGACAGGAACAACTGGCTTACAGGATTCTTACCTAATCAAAGTTTATCCTGCTCTTTCCCTGACAGAATGATTATGCCAGATGGGTAAAGGCAGTGGAGCCACTGGGCAGGGTCTGGTGGGGATTAAAAAAAGTCTGAATAGTGGTAGACTAATACTTGATGAGAAAAAATATTTTGGCAACACTGTAAGGTACACTGAATAAAATAACTAAGAGTGATATAAGAAAATCATCACACTGAAATGAGATAGTTAAGGGATAGAAATATCCAGATGCAATAATTAATCATATCACAGACAGCAGTAAAATATATAAACCAGACATTTGACACATTCCAAACAGTAAAGTCCAAGCTGATGCTGGAGGCAGGCTGCTCAAGGCATCCTTATTACACAAAGTGTTACATAGTCCTTTATGTCAATGGATGTCTCAGTAATGAACATGGCTATTGTTATGTCTGTGGTAGTTTACAGACAATTGCCTGATTAATTCTGCATCTTGTTGTGATGATCACAACTTTTAAAATATTTGACGATTTTGAAGTCAGACCAGAATTTATGTTACACATTTCCATTACTACTAGTTAGGCTTAATGTGCAACAGAGACACATACACAGCAGTGATGATACAGAGTTATTGTTTTCAGCTAAAACCAGGCTGAAGGCACAAGGACTTAGGATGGTGTAGTGGTGCAGTGGTTTGCATTGTCACCTCACAGCAAGAAGTTCTTCGGTTCAATTCTCGGCTGGGGTGCCTTCTGTGCATTGTCTGCATGTCCTCCCTGCATTCGTGTGGGCTTCCTCTGGGTGCTCTGGTTTCCTCCCACCTTACAAAGACATGAGTCTGTAGCATTTCTCCCTAGGCATCCTCTAAAAATTGGCTTGTTCCAAGTCTGACTTTCCCAGTAACCAAATGTTAAATAATAAAATAAACAAACAAGCCAGAATACATAAAAATAAAAAATAGTATGCATCACCAAGTAAAAATGAATATGACTAAATGATCTCCTAGCAGTACAATAGAATCTATGCAAATTGAATATTCTAGGATTATTACAAGAACCTGACTCATCTACTTAAGGTTAAACACTGGTAATGCTATCACATAACTTATAAAGGTTTACAGTGATAATACCTAGCTCTGAAGTCCTTCAATTCCGTATAATGTACTACAGTATGATGCACAGAAGTGTACAGTCACTGTATTATCCGATTCCAAGGCTGAGCAGTATTAAATACTAGACTTAGCAATAGCAAAACTGTGTGTACAAGAAATGTGAAGCCATGAAAATAAGCTCAGGTATAAGATACACACACACACACACACACACACACACACACACACACACACACACACACACACACACACACACACCTTTGGAGAGGACAGATGGCAGGAGCTACTCAGTCCTCCGCTCCTCTGGCCCTCTGGTACCCAACCGTTTTATTCAACCTTTACTGATAAGAATTTCAGCTGGGGACACTCCCACTGCTCCAATAGTCTGGGCTTTAAGTAAGTATATCTAATAAGGGGGCGGGCTGAAGGGTGCAAGCATGCTGGGTTGCACCCCCAATTCTTTATTTCTGTTCTGGAAAAAAAACATTTTGTTAATTTAGTTACTGAACCAGTATAACTTGGATCTTTTTCAGCCACTGCACAGGCCACAAGGGCAAGGCCAAATACAATGCAATACATATGGATAGTTTAGAACTGGAGGGGTGCAATCATGCTGGGTTGCACCCCCAATTCTTTATTTCTGGCCTGGAAAAAAAATTTTTTGTTAATTTAGTTACTGGACCAGTATAACTTTGACCTTTTTCAGCCACTGCACAGGCCACAATGGCAATGCCAAATACAATGCAATACATATGGATAGTTTAGAACTGGACTGGTCATTGTCCATCTGACCAGTTGACATATAGTGTTAAAAGATTTATATCAGTACACATACAACTACAATTTCAAAAGTTTTGTCATAATTAAACACACAGTGATATAATGATTTTCTGAGGCTGACTTGGTTATTTTGCCAAACCGAATGCTGCGTTAATGGCTCCATCAGTCCTTCCACATTACAAATACTTTTGCTACTCATGTACAAAGACTAGAAAATATCTTTCCTCTCTTGAGTGATGAGACTGGCAGAAGATATGATGAACCCAAAGTCAGTTGCAATTTTCAGACAGTATCCGTGGTATCAGTGGTCCATTCTACCTTTTATTTTATTGGTATTGATTCCCCTATATGTGTACATGATGGAAAAGAGGCAAAAACTAACAAAGTACAACTACAAGTTCTCGAAATGCACAAGTGTCAATAAGGAAGTAAAATTTTGGGCTAAGATCTTGTAGTTGTAATTCTGAGATGCTTTCCTCTAATCTCCGAAGAAAACCCACTAGTTAATTTATAATCAGTCTGTACATAGAATGAGGTTTAATATACCATCCAACATCTTTGAATAATCTACATATAAGAAAGATTTGACAAACAGCTTTTCAGCAACTGAACCTCTTATTGGAAAATTATTGATGACAAAATTATAGCAGCATATTGGGAACAGCATTGTTAATGACATTGAAATTTCTGTTAAAATCCAATAATAAGAGGGGAAAATGTGACCTCTCCTACTTTAGGGTAACTTTAAAGAAAGAAGACTATGCCAATCTTGAAGACTTAGCTACTCGTGTATGTTATTTAAGCCTATTGTTTATGCAAGAATAGTGTCTCCTCCAAGTTAATCATAATTTTTCAACCTTCTTAGATAGCTTGCAAGCTTCTATGATAAAACTAAAAGAAAAATAAAGAGGTGGGAGTAATGGGGCATTAATCTCCATTTCCCAGGAGATGCTCACAACTCTTTCTAAGTGTCCCTTAATACAAAGAGTAGAAGCAGTAACTGCAGAATTAGGTAAATGATAAGCATATTAAGTCCATTAATCAGTATGGTGAAATCTGTCATACATTTAAGTCACCATGTATTTATTAAACCTTTTAAAATAAGACACACATATAAAAAGGTTAATAAGACTTAAGCCTTTCAATGTTACTGCAAAGTAAACAAATAAAATAATGCTGTTACTGAGCCATGCTGTAATGTGTTTTGGGCTTTGAAGCCTATCCTTGTCAGCAATCAATGACCAAGACAAATCTGAAAAGAATTCTCTGGCTAATTAGTAAGTTAAAAAGCTTGGTTGTGGCTCCTTTTCATAATTTTATGATAGCCCTCTTCTGTCAGACCTCCAGTGAAATACCTTAGATGTAATTTTGCTAAAGATATAACCTGCCTCCATCTTGTTGGCATCAGGTTGGAGCTGGGCATTAATTACTGCCATTGAAGCCTATGACTTTGTGTAATGAATCTCATGTAGCTAAAACATCAAATGATTTACTAGCAATTAACTAGGCTATCAGGGATGAGTAAAGTTCTATTCATACATTTTCCACTCACCCTTAATATTAAGAAGACAAAGGATAAGAAAATTCATTATTATGTAGTAAATTAGTATTTGTAGAGTGAGTTTAAGTGATTAATACATTATTTATGATATCTTTGAGTTATCAATGAAGCCTGAAAATATTACAGTTCAGCAATTATGAAGGTAAATTAACAGAAACATTTAGATTAATATGTAATGGACATTTCAGTCAGCCAGACGTTTCTTGTAAGATTAATAGATTCAGTTACATGTATGTGAAAACAGAAGCACAACGTGGGATGACTCAGTATACCAGTAAGATATTGTTGCTTCAAGAGAAACCGAAATTACTCTTGGCTGTGTGACAGGATAACAGCGCAGTTGGAGGGAGTAAAATTCCAGTATGTTACTGACTCCTATTGCTGACTCTGTAATTTTGATGGGAGACATTTGAAAAAAAAAACCCTCTTATCGATAAATAAGATGACCTGCATTTTTATTGATATCCATACAGCAACAAGGCAAGTGCATGTTTCAAGGTCAAAAGCTGGCTACTTATGCTGATAAAGACAGAAAAGTCCACTGTTATGGTTGATCACGTTACATATTCCTCTTTTGCAGCTGTTTACAAATACCATATTAATAGTACAGATTTAGAAAATCATTAAGCAACAAAAGTGTTCTGTTTTTTTTCAATAATGTTACAAGTAGCTAAAGTAATATTCTTTGTATTAATGCACTCTACTGGCATGGACTCTTTTGACACTTCTATAGATGTGCTTTTTAGTAGGAACTCTGTTAACATTCTGTTGTAGAATGCTACATCTGAACAAGGTAAAGACAGTAATATACAGAGTGTATACTGGGAGATATATAATGGTATATGTGTGTGAATTTATGTGTGTGTGTGTGTGTGTGTGTGTGTGTGTGTGTGTGTGTGTGTGTGTGTGTGTGTGTGATTGCAGCACTTTAAGTCACAGTCACACAGAGATGACACCTAACAGCACATTTCCTTCTGAATAACATTTGATGAGTTTGTGGTTCTTGATCTTAAGTTCACATTTCCCTGTTTTATAGCTCTTAATTGTTTGCAGATTAAGAACTATGTATTCATGAAATGTTGTTGCTGTTACTGGCAGTAAGAAAAATAAGATAGCAAATCCTAACTGCCATTGTATTTGTTTCTTCTACTGTGAAGGTGCTTCTTGTTGTACATTTTTTCTGTAACCACAAAGACAGAGACAGCCGATAGGCTCTTTAAATGGAATTTCCATTCCCCTGGATAATTAATTATGAAGATGGCAATTGCATGTTTCCGCTATCACAGCTCGCAGCTGCTACCTCAG